>NW_004444172.1:3276600-3278985 GCF_000243295.1 Trichechus manatus latirostris
AGTGTGAAATGTTTGTCTACTCTGCATGGCATGCTCATTTCTCCTTGCTGATTTAACAGTCTTTTTGCTGAGACGGGCCAGAATCAAGAGGCAAAGGGCCCTAAAACAACGTATACTAGTTAAATAATTATATCAATACATATTTATTGATCTACTCTGTGCACCATGCACTGGTGGCAGCCAAGGGCTGCTCATCTCTGGACCTTGGTTTTACCTCCACCCACTCCAGGCTGGGCATGCAGACCCTTTCTCCTATGAGGGTGATCTCGAGAGAGTCTGAGTATGACTCTTGTTGCCCTACTCTTGCTTCCCCACAGTTTAGGGGTTTTAATGCTGGGAACAGGCTGTTACCCTTGTTGTTGATCTTAGGTTCCGTTGAGTTGGTTCTGACTCATAACAACACAGCAGATAATGCACAACAGAATGAAACATAACCCAGTTCTGCACCATCCTCACAATAGTTGCTATGTTTGCGCCCACTGTTGCAGCCACTGTGTCAATTCATTTCTTTGAAGGTCTTTCTCTTTTTTGCTGACCCTCTACTTTACCAACATGATGTCCTTCTCCAGGAATTGCTCCCTTAATGTACGTTAACTCCTAGAACAAATGGACTATCAGTGTCCTTCTTGCATCACCTTTTCTGATCTGTTCTCATTTTCCTGGATTGAATATGGGAGCATAAGTTAGACCAACACACTGAACCTTATTACATGGGAAATACTTTTAATGTGGGAAACAAGTATATTGACCAGGCAGTTTCTTGTCATACTTTGATAGCAAATATTAGGTTAAGTGAAATACCCTTTATGAACAATTTTCACCCTAGGCAGTGCTCAAAGAATCAATTAATACATTGCTCCTCAGGAGGAAGTTACAGAGAAAGTGAAGTTGCTTTGGAGGAAACATGACCCTTTTAATATGGGGCTAAGTACAGGATAGTCACCTACAGAACTCCTGTCCTCTCGTCAGAATTTCTGGGTAGTAGAATGGATATGTTTTTAACTTTATAAGTACTTCCAAACTGTTTTCTAAAGTGGTTGTATCATTTTGCACTCCTATCAGCAATGTATGAGTGATCCATTTGCTCCCTAGTCTCACCAGTACTTGGTATTGTCAGTCTTAAATTATAGGCATTTTAGGACCACATGGTTGTTTCTCATTGCAGTTTTTAATTTTTGTTTCCCTGATGACTAATCATGTTGAACACTTTCTCATGTGAATATTGGCCGTTTCTATATCTTCCTTTGTGAAGTGTCTGGTCAAGGTTTTCCCCGTTTTTATTGATTTGCTTATCTTTTTACTGTTTATAATTATTTACTTTTTATATATTCTAGATACAAGTTCTTTTTCAAATGCATGTATTGCTAATATCTTCTCCCATTATTGGTTGTCTATTTATTTTCTTAATGGTGTATTTTGATGATGTACAATTTATTGATTTTTTTTCTTTTGTGGTTAGGCCTTTCTGTGTCATATCTAGAACAACTTTGCCTCCTCCAAGTAGATATATCCCATGTTCATGAATTGGAAAATCCAATATTGTTAAATTTTTTAATGCTTCTCAAACTGATCTTTAGAATCAATGTAATCTCTATAAAACCATATCAGATTTTTTGTTTGTTTGTGTTTTTAAGAATAAATAATCTAATCCTAAAATTTATATGGAAATTCAAAGAACTTATACTGGCCAAAAGAGTCTTGAAAAACAACAATGCTGGAAGATTTATATTACTTGATTTCAAGAATTACCATAAAGCTATAGTAATCAAGATGGTCAGATATTGGAGTATAAATAAATAGATAAATCAGTGGAACAGAATAGAGTGACCCTTATATAGTCAATTAATTCTTAACAAAGTTTCCAAAACATTACAGTGAGAAAAAGCAAGTTTTATCCCAAATGCTGCTGAAACAACTGAATATCCACATGGAAAAAAATGAACCTTGGCTCACTACCTCACAGCTTACAAAAAAATTCATTTGAGATGGATTATAGACTATAAAGTAAACACTGGAACTATAAATGTTATAGTATAAAACCCAAATTTATTATTTATTTTTAAGTCTAATTTATATAAGGAAAATATAATTCACTAGATTTTTTTCTTGTCAAAAGAGATATATCTTTTCTGAATACAGCATTTGTAGTAAATAACAATAACAATGGAAGCAATTTCAAAGAAATGACAATTAAAAGAGTTCCTAGTAGTTTTACTCAGAAATATGATTCCTCATTTATAGAGTTCAATTTTATTGCCATAACTGATCGTGAAGTAGTGAAAACCACAGTGTGTTATTTGCAGAGATGGACTGGCTAAGAAAGCAAGAAAGCCATTGAAACATCAGCAACAATTCTATACAAATCATAAATAATTGCAAAGAATT
>NW_004444172.1:3306751-3317518 GCF_000243295.1 Trichechus manatus latirostris
TCATCAGTATAACCTCATCATAGTGATAGAGTTTACAACACATAAGGAGATCACATATAACCTCATCATAATGATATAGTTTACAACACATAAGGAAATCCAGATTACACAATCATACAATACTGGGAATCATGACCTAGCCAAGTTGACAGATATTTTGAGGGGACACAATTTAATCCATGACACCACTCCTGCTCTTTTTGGTAGCTGTTTGCTTGATATATTTTTGTCTATTTTTTGATTTTTTAATAAATTTACATCTTTGTTTCTAAGGTGTATCTCTTGTAGACAGCATATTGATGAATTTTTTTTTAAAATCCATTCTGTCACTCTCTGTGTCTTTATGGGTGCATTTATGCCATTTACATTTGGTGTAATTATTGGTAGGTGTGAGTTTATTGCTGTCATTTTTTAGTGGCTTTTTTTTGGTTGTGTTGACATTTTCTTTGTTCCTCTTACTCTCCTGTGCTGAATTCCTTTTGTTTGTGGATTTTTTTCATTTCTTTTGTTTTTGTAAACTTTGTTTTTACTGAGACTTTATGTTTTTGTTCTTTATTTTGATGGGTAGGTTTGTTAACTTTCTTTGTGGTTACCTTGAAATTTACCCTTATCTTCCTAGGTTTGAACCAGTCTATTATTACTTGATATAAACTTGCTTTCCTCTCCATTAGAAAGTTCTATACCTACTCCATTTATTCCCTCTTTTATTGTTCTGACGTTATTGTTATTTACAGATTAACCTCTCTGGTTCCCTGTTGTAGTTCTTTTGGTTGTTAATAGTCCTTGAGAGTAAATTTCCTAGGTTGGGATCTGGCTGGCATGATCTTGTTTCCTAGATTCAGGCTGTGTTCTGATGTTTTTTGTTCTCAAACCGAAGGTCTGCCTTTAGTAATTCTTATAAGTTTGATTTGGTTTTTACATAGTCCCTTAATTTCTGTTTATCTGGAAATGTCTCAATTTCACCATCATATTTGAATGAGAGTTTTACAGGATGTATTATTCTTGATTGGCAATTTTTTTCTTTCAAGGTTTTATGTATGTCATCTCATTGCCTTCTTTCCTGCATGGTTTCTGCCAAATAGTCAGAGCTTAGTCTTATTGTTTCCTCTCTGTATATGACTTTTCATTTTTCTTGAGCTGATCTCAGGATTCCTTCTTTGTCTTTGGTTTTAGGGAGTGTGATTATGATATGCTTTGGTGATTTTCTTTTAGAGTCTATCCTATATGGGGTTCGATGAGCTTCTTGGATGGTCAGCTTTTCATCTTTCATGATATTAGGGACGTTTTTGTCAACAATTCTTCAATGATCCTCATTGTGTTTTCTGTTTTCTCCCCCTGTTCTAGAACTCCGATCACTGGGAAATTTTTACTTTTGATTGTATCCCACATAATTCTCAGGGTTTCTTCGTCCTTTTTTCTGATTTTTACTCCAACAGAATTGTATCCTAATGTTTGTCTTCAATTTTGCTGATTCTGTCCTCCATTAGTTCCTTTAAGAAGCTATACTTATATAGCTCTCAGTGAATTACAGCAACAGAAAGCAAATGCCTTCATTAAAAAATTCATAGCATCATTTTCTTCATTTTGGACTCAGAATAGTTTTTTGATTAGAGAAACAAAAAAGGTTAGACATGAATTTGTATTCTGATACGTCGATCAGTTATTTTAATTTCTTTTATTAAAAACTTGCATTCCACTAACCTCATTTAGCAAATTCTCATTGCTGCGTTTAAGTGCACTGTAGGGTCCTTGCATATGCTTCTATTCATGGACTTGTGTGTGGCTGGTTTGACATATATGCTTGAAGTAGCATGTGTTAGAGAACATGTGAATAAGTCAAATGCCATTAAAATGTTCTTGAAAAGCAAAACTCAAATATTCAAAGTTCTCCTGAGACATTATCATTTACGTATTACATTTCAGAACATAATATTTTCTTTTTATAGACAATAGACTTTTTTAAATTGTACTTTAAATGAAGGTTGACAGAACAAACTAGCTTCTCATTTAACAGTACACATATTGTTTTAAGACATTGGTTAACAATCCCATGACATGTCAACCCTCTCCCTTCTCGACCTTGGGTACCCTATTATTAGCTTTCCTGTCCCCTCCTGTTTTCCATTCCTTGCCCTGGGCTGGTTTGCCCCTTTAACCTCATTTTGTCCTATGGGCCAGTCTAATCTTTGTCTGAAAGGTGACACTCAGGAGTGACTTCATTACTGAGCTAAAAGGGTGTCCAGGGGCCATACTCTTGGGTTTCTCCAGTCTCTGTCAGTCCAGTAAGTCTGATCTTTTTTTGAGTTAGAATTTTGTTCTACATTTTTGTCCAGCTCTCTCCAGGACCCACTATTGTGATCCTTGTCAGAGCAGTCAGGGGTGGTAACCAGGCACCATGTAGTTGTACTGGACTCAGTCTGGTGGAGGCTGTGGCAGTTGTGGTCTATTAGTCCTTTGGACTAATCTTTCTCTTGTGTCTTTAGTTTCTTCATTTTCACATGCTCCTGAAAGGATGAGACCAGTGGAGTATATTAGATGGCTGCTCACAGGCTTTTGGCACCCTAGAAGCTACTCACCAAAGTAGAATGTAGAACATTTTCTTTTATAAACTATGTTATGCCAATTGAGCTAAATGTTCCCTGAGACCATGGTCCCCACAGTCCTCAGCCCAGTAAGTCAGTCCCTCAGGGAGTTTGGATTTGTCCACGGAGCTTCCATGATCTTACCCTGAACAAGTTGTGCTGGCTTTCTCCGTTGGACAATATACGTTTGAGGAGGCAAGTGTATCGCCTTAGGAATTAAGTGCACTGAAGGCCTTGAAGTGGAGCCATTGCACAGAGAATATCTGAGGGGATAAACTGGGTTGTTGTGGATTCTACAATATTAAAAATTTAAGCCTAGGGACAATTTTGCATTCTCAACAACCTTCTTGAAAGCACTCTTGACATCCTTGTTCCTCAGGCTGTAGACCAGAGGGTTCAGCATGGGGATGATCATGGTGTAGAACACGGATGCCATTTTGTCTGTGTCCATGGAATGACTGGAAGTTGGCTGTAAGTACATGAAGATGGTTGTCCCATAGAAGATGGAAACAGCGGTGAGGTGGGAAGCACAGGTAGAAAAGGCCTTCTTTCGTCCCTCAGCTGAGTGCATTCTCAGGATAGCAATAAAAATGAACAGGTAAGAGTTCAAGATAACCAGAAGAGTAAAAAAGACATTGCAAGCTGTCAAGGTGAAGATCACAATCTGATTTGTGTTGATATCTGAGCAAGACAGAGCCAGCAGTGGGGGAATGTCACAGAAAAAGTGATTAACCACATTGGAATGACAGAAGGAGAGGTGGAAAGTCAAGGCAACATGAATGGAAGATTGCAAGAGTCCACAGATGTAGGAGCCGGTGACCAGTAGAGCACACACAGTACTTGTCATGGTGGTGGTGTAATGCAGGGGCTTACACACTGCTGCGTGGCGGTCAAAGGCCATCCAGGCCAGGAGAAAATTTTCAATAATGGCCAAGGCTACAAAGAAGAACATCTGGGCAGCACACATACTGTAGGAGATGATTTTATCTCCTGTGAGTAACCCTATCATCACCTTGGGAGTGACCGCCGAGGCATAAACACAGTCCACCAGGGAGAGGTTACTGAGGAAAAAGTACATGGGGGTGTGGAGATGAAAGTCTAACAGAATCAGCACAATCATCCCCAGGTTTCCAAGCAGAGTGATGAGGTAAATGAGAGTGAAGATTAAAAATAAAGGGACCTGCAGCTCTAGGGCATCTGTTAGCCCCACAAGAATGAATTCAGTCACCTCTGAGATGTTCTCCATCAAAGTCATTGGTGAATCATCATGTGAGGCACCTATGGCAAGATGAGAAAACACGAGATAATGCTATTTGGGCACTACTACGAGAATGAAGTGTGGCCAGAGTCTCTTGCTCACATGTAACAGCTTCCTGTCCAGAGCAGGATCCTGTGTGTAAGAAGCTGGACCGAATTCTGGGCGGGGTGGGGTGAGTGAGGTTATTCATCTGGAAGTGGCATGGAAAGGCTCTAGAATGTCTCTGCTGACCGTGGTTGCCACAGGGATCCAGATTATGACTTTGTGGGCGTGTTCCACCTTGTTTGGTGTATGACATACTTGCGAGTACATATTACACTACACCAGAAGGACTCTTTTTCACTACTCACCATGTCTTGCAAGCATTCTTATCGGTTGATATATTGTATTTCTTGTTAATACATTGAAAGCTTAATCAACAGAAAGTAAAGTATCAGAAACATTTGGCCAGTCACTGGTATATAATGCTGACTAGCCCTGTTAAACACATTTCCCATCTATTAGGGCCCCTCACCACCTTGTGCATGATAGCTAAAGTTACACAATGACTTGTCACCCTGCATTAGGGACACCCACACTTTTCTCTCTGATCCATGAAGGCCTTTAATTGGGTGCTTCATTTCAACCATTGGGCCCTGAAGGGAGCTTAGCAGTCTCTTGCACACCCTTAGTGGTGTGTTGTGTTTTTTCAGCACTAAACGAGTAGCTTTGCAAAAGGTAGAGGTAAAATGTTAGATATTTTCTCTCCCCAATATTATCTTTATTTTTGTCAAAGGCTTATATTTTCCTCTCCCAGTATTACCTATGTTTTATTTATGAGGATGGGGAGGCAGAAGAGTTGCTATTATGCTTCCCTAGAGACTAGCACGGGAAACTGTTTGTGGTGTAAACAGTTAACATGCTTGGCTGTTAAATGTAAGGTTGGAGGTTTGAGTCTACACGGAGGCACCCGGAAATAAAGGCCTGGAGATCTACATCTGAAAACTCAGCCATTGAAAAGCCTGTGGAGCACAGATCTATTCTGACACACTTGAGGTTGCCATAAGTTGGAGTTGACTAGTTGAGAACTGGTGTTTTAGAGACTTTGTGTCCCCAACCAAGCACAGACCTCCTGCCATGTCACAGCATGTATCTGTTGTGCTTACCTTCAGGGGCCGCTCAGCTGATGACTTATTGTGGCAGTCGTGATTAGAGCATGAGAGGCCATCTCAACTAACTCCTTGTCCTTGAACGTTGAAACTTTCATTTCTCCTTGGTTAACAATCCTTCATATTCAAGGCAGGAAATAATATGACCCTTGTTTTTCAGGATAGCCTAGTTGGGAAAACCTATGTACAAACAATTATGTTAATCATAATGTATTGCCACAATAAAGCAGTGCCCATGGTACTTTGAGCAGAAAGGATGAAGTTTTAGCCTAATTTAGGGGCACAGGAAGACTTTCTGGAAATGATATCTTCTGAGCTGTGGTTTGGAGACTGAAGAAATAGTAATGATGATGATTAGTTATAATAGCCAATATTTTATAAAGTACTTACTATGTGCTGGAAAACTGTTCTAAGTTGTTCATGTATAGTAACTCATAAATACATTTAGCAATTCTATGAGGCAGGTGCTATTATTATCCCCATTTTGCTTAGGAGAGAACTGAGGTTTAAAGAGGTAAATTACTTCCTCATCTAACAAAGCTGTTGGTAGAACTGGGATTTGAACCCTTGAAGCATGTTCTAAAATTCATAATCGTAAGCACTTATCTCAAAATAGTGGGTAAGTTAATTAACCTTTCTGTGTTTCCTCATCTTTCAAATAGGAATGATAATAATTTTAACCTTTAAGATGGAGGAATGCAATACTCAAAGCAATACTCAACAGCAAGTACTCAATAGTGTAAGCTGTTATTATTATTACTGCTACTGCTATTATTACCATTATACCAGGCAGAGGGAACTCTGTGGATAAAGGCATGAGCTGATAAGCCCTATGGTATAAGCAGGAAAATACAGACAGACAGATGCTATTTATTAGTAAGATTCATCGCACAATCCAAAACTCAATTAGGGGCTAACATGCAACAGTAATTGGTAGAAATAAAACAGACAGGATTGAACCCTAAGAGAAAGAGTTGGAGGAAATAATGTGTCAGATTATAGATATAATATAGCCATTTAGAAGAAAATAATAAGGTGACCATTTGACCAAGTATAACACAAGGATATACTTTTTCCAATTATGCAAATAAATGTCACTCACTGAATAGCAACTTAGATGAGATACTATGTTCACTCCTTGAATCTCAGTTTCATTCTTTGTAAAATATCAAGTTCATATAATATCTGTGTGCCTATTTCACAGGGTGCTAAAGATTAAATTAAGATATTGGAAAAAGTAAAACATCTAATAATCCTACTACCACAATGCCTGGCATACAGAATGTATTCACTGCTAGTTCCCTTCCTTTTTCTTGTTTTCCTCTGCAAATATGTCAACTCTGTATCAAGACCTTATATTACAAAATGAATTTCATAATTCCTGACTCTTTAATAAGAGTAGAGAAAGCCAGTTCTTCAAACCATTCCCCAAAAAGTGATAAGTGCTATAATAAAAGTATCTCTAAAGTATTATAATATCATCATGGGAATGTCAAAAATTTCCCAGACCATGAAGTTACTTCCTGTCTCGTCAATTGTTAGAAGTCTATGTTTGTTAGAATTTCCAGATTGGGTCCAAACACATAAACAAGTTTGTCTGTTTACATTTCTTTAAAAAAAGTTAATTTCTGTATCATGCTGATACACCAAGAGTGGTCAAAGTATTGACCAACTTCTTTATCTATACTTCTGCATGTATAGGGACACGAAAAGACTCCTTTAAATCCAGGAACTCAGAGCGTAGAGATGATAGGATAGCACTACAAAGCACAAGACCAATTTTAATACTAATTTATTGATAACCAGCTGGATATAGGCCTACCGCTGATCTCATATCCTTAATTCACAAAACAAAATACTTTCTCCAACTCCTTGGTAAGGTACTGTCATGCTCTGAAGTGATAAAGAATATGAAAGTTATCTGAAAAGTATAAAACAATAATCATGTTTTAAATCAGGCAATCTGAGCCATCCCTTCCTGGTTACTGCAGGATATTTATCCAGTAAAATTGAAAGTCCAAGCTTTGATGTTACCAAAGAAAATGACTCAAAAATTGAGATCCCTAATAGATTTTGGCAGTGTTATAACTTCTAAAATTCAGAGAGGGAGGTATGATATTTACCCTACTACTCTCATAGCACTTTCTAAATTGAGTGCAATTAGGAGGCACTGTCTTCATGCCTTTGAATAAAGTCTTCTTTCATTTCAACCATTTATATGAGGACTTGTGATAGCAATGAGCATGTAAATCTGTGTGAGAGAGAGCAGCGAGTTAGACCGGAAAGAGCAATGGACTAGGAGTGAGGGGACAACAAGCTAACAGGGTGTCCTAGCTCTAGCCACTTAACTTTCATTTTCCTCATTTGTAAAATAAAATCATGAGATCTTCTAGAATCACTTCAAACTCTAACTGGCTATGATTTTCGATTTTCCTAATACTTACTTGTTTCCAAGGAATGGACCAATGAAGTCCCAAATGTGTGGATACAGAACAGCTTCATTCCCAGGTCGTTGACCTGAAGTCCACATCCAGGAAAGCATCATGCTGGAGAAACTCCTTCTCTATTTCTGGAGCTCTAGGTTGTGGAGTAGAATCTGGACTTCTGCTCTTGCAAATATCAAGGCAGAGACAGTGACCTGTTTACACAAGTCTCCAGGAAAAATTTTGCTCTCAAGTGGGTGGATATCTCAGGAGGCTCCTGATCCTGGGTTGGTCTTTGTAACCTGTCCTTAATTGGAGATATCAGAGACTAATGTTTGCATCATGACTGGGAATGCCTATGAAGGCACGAGGGAATAGAAGCTTAGAGGAAAGAGGCTCCAGTAGTCACAGTAGCAACCACGGCCAACTTGGGTACCAAAAATAAAAATTCCACTGAAATGTATGGCTTAGATGACATCAAGAGCTCATGTAAGTTTTTTCGTATCTAATTATTTCTCACAGCCTACAGGATCTCTCCAGAACAACAATATTTCTTATTTTCTTGCTGTAGAGCTGCTGTTTGAATACTTTTTTCTTTTCTTTTTTCCAACTAAGGTAATGAATCCTTTCTTTCTTCTGCACAGTCACCTCTGACCCCTAAATTAATCCTCCATTATTATCATTCCTTAGAAGAGAATTATTATTCCTTTCTTTTTTCAAATTTTATGTTTGTTATTGTTGGAAATACACACAGAAAAACATACACGAATTCAACAAATGTAGACATGCGCAATTTGGTGACTTTGATTGTATTCTTCAAGTTGTGCAAACATTCTCACCCTGCTTTTCTGAATTATTCCTTCACTGTTAACACAAACTCACTGCCCCTAAGCTTCCTAGCTAAACTTTCAAGTTGCTATTGTCGGTTTGATCCCATATAGATAGTTCTTTAAAAGAGACAATGCTAAAACAGATATTCTTTACTAATTAAGATAAGTATTGTTCTGTTAAAAGAAGACTTAAGGTGGTATTTTTGGTTTAAGGTTTAAAAATTATCTCAGGGCAATAGTTTTGGGGGTTCATCCAGCCTTAATGGATCTAAAAATTTGGATTTTACAAGAATTTGAAATTCTGTTTCACATTTGTCCCCATTTTGATCAGAATTCTTCTATAGAATCTTTGATCAAAACATTCAGCAATGCTAGCCGAGCACCGTCAAGGTCTTCTGATCACTCCTTTCTCAATGCAGTCATGCAGTCAAGTATAAAAGTTTGAGTGGAGTGATCATGTGGCCTGGATTCTAATCCTAGTTCTGTCATCTATTGCAATGTGACCTTGGTGAAATTATTTAATCTCTCCAGTATATGACTTATAAAAAATAGGATAATAATATTGCATATGTCTCATAGTATAGTTATAAATATTAAATCAAATGCCATATATGGAAAGTTGGGCATGATGTCTCACACATAACAAGAGATCAATAAATTTAAATAAAATGTTGGTGGTTTGAACCCGTTGACACCTGAGAATAAAGGTCTGGCAATCTGCTTTCATAAAGATTACAGCCAAGAAAATCCTGTAGAATAAATGCTTCACCATAGCCAGGTGTTGGAATCGACTTGACAGAAACAGGTATCGCTATTTATTTTTTATTGTACTTTAGGTGAAGATTTACAGCTCAAGTTAGTTTCTCATTCAAAAGTTGATATACATACTGTGTCGTGACATTGGTTGCAATCCCCACAATGTGACAGCACTCTTCTCCATCCACCCAGGTTTTCCCATGTCCATTCGTTGAGTTTTTCTGTCCCTTCCCTCACCCGTCTGTCAGTTTGTCCTACTGTGGGGGTTATGAGAAATTGATCAATATTTAACCATTTCAGAAGGTAGCATATGATCAAACACCGATGGTACTGAAGGAAGAAGTCTGAGCTCACTCAAGGCATTGAAGAAAAACAAGGCTCCAGAAATTGCAGAACACCAATCGAGATGTTTCAATAAATGGATGCAATGCTGGAAGTACTCACTAGTCTATGCCAGGAATTTTGGAAGACAGCTACTTGGCCAACCAACAGGAAGAGATCCATATTTATGCTTATTCCAAAGAAAGGTGATCCCACTGAATGAGGAAATTTTCGAAAAAATATCATTAATATCACACACAAGTAAAATTTTGCTGAAGATCATTCAAAAGTGGCTGCAGCAGTACATTTGACAGGGAACTGCCAGGAATTCAAGTCGGATTCAGAAGAGGCCATGGAACCAGGGATACCAATACTGATGTCAGATGGATCCTGGCTGAAAGCAGAGAATACCAGAGAGATGTTTACCTGTGTTTTATTGACTATGCAAAGGCATTCAACTGTGTGGATCAGAACAAATTATGGATAACATTGTGAAGAACGGGAATTCCAGAACACTTAATTGTGCTCATAAAGAACCTGTCCATAGATCAAGAGGCAGTTGTTCAAAGAGAACAAGAGGATACTGTGTGTTTTAAAGTGAGGAAAGGTGTGTGTCAGGGTTGTATCCTTTCACCATACTTCTTCAATCTGTATGCTGAGCAAATAATCCAAGAAGCTGGACTACATGATGAAGAACGGGGTGTCAGGGTTGGAGGAAGTCTCATCAACAACCTGCATTAGGCAGATGACACAGCCTTGCTTGCTGAAAGTGAAGAGGACTTGAAGCATTTGCTGATGAAGAGCAAAGACCACAGCCTACATCTCAACATAAAGAAAAAAAAAAACATCACCAATGTACCAATAAGCAACATCGTAATAAACGGAGAAAAGATTGAAGTTGTCGAGGATTTCATTTTACTTGGATCCACAATCAATGCCCATGGAAGCAGCAGTCAAGAAATCAAAAGACACATTGCATTGGGTGATTCTGCTGCAAAGGACCTCTTACAAGCGTTAAAAAGCAAAAATGTCACTTAAAGACTAAAGTGCTCCTGACCCAAGCCTTAGTGTTTTCAGTCGCCTCATATGCCTGCGAAGGCTGAGTAATGAATAAGGAAGACTAAAGAAGAATTGATGCCTTTGAATTATGATGTTGATGAAGAATATTGAATATACCATGGACTATCAAAAGAACGAACAAATCTGTCTTGGAAGAAGTACAGCCAGAACGCTGCTTAGAAGCGAGGATGGTGAGACTTTGTCTCACATGCTTTGTACACGTTATCAGGAGGGATTAGTCCCTGGAGAGGGACATCATGCTTTGTAAATGGTCAGTATAAAAAAGGAAGACCCTCAAAGAGATGGATTGACACAGTGGCTGCAACAATGGGCTCAAGTATTACAACAATCATGAAGATGTGCAGGACTGGGCAGTGTTTCATTCTGTTG
>NW_004444173.1:0-1592 GCF_000243295.1 Trichechus manatus latirostris
GCTACTCTAACAGGAATGCCACAAGTGGGTGGCTTTAACATAGTGAAAGTTTATTCTCTCACAGTCTAGTAGACTTCAGGTCCAAATTCGGGGCATCAACTTCAGGCGAAGGCTTTCTCTCTGTCTGCTCTGGAAGAAGGTCCTTGTCATTATCAATCTTCCCTTGGACTAGGAGCTTCTCTGTGCAGGAACCTCAGGTCCAAAGCATGTGCTCAGCTCCTGGCACTGCTTTCTTGGTGGTATGAGGTCCCCCTTCTCTGTGTGCTTCCCTTTCCTTTATCTTCCCTGTAAGGTAAAAGGTGGTGCAGGCCACACCCTAGGGAAACTCCCTTCACATTTGATCAGGGATATGACCTGGTTAATGGTGGTGTTACAATCCCACCCTAATATTCTTTAACAGAAAATTACAGTCACAAAATAGAGGCTAACCACACAATTCTGGAAATCATGGCCCAGTCAAATTGATACACACATTTTTTGGAGGACATAATTCAAACCATGACATGTAGTTAATGTTTTTATTTTGTCCTTTTCTTCTTTTTTGATGTGTGCAACTATTGGTATAAATTGTCCTCTGAAGACTGCCTTTACTGTGTCCCAAAGGTTTCGGTATGATGTATTTTCACTCTTGTTTGATTCTAGGAATTTTTTGATTCCATCTCTGATTTCTTCTTTTACCCAATAATGTGTAGGCAGGGTATTATTCAGTTTCCATGTAATTTATTTTTTTTTCCTTGCTCTTTCTGTTGTTAATTTCTACCTTAATGGTGTTGTGCTCAGAGAAGACACTTTTAATTATCTCAGCATTTTGGATTTTGGGGAGGATTGCTCTGTGACCTAAGGTGTGTTCTATTCTGGAGAACGTTCCATGTGCATTGGAAAAGAATGTGTACTTTGCAACTGTAGTGTGGAGTGTTCTATATAAGTCTATATAAGCCCTTTAGGTCTTCTGTATCTTTGTTGCGTTTCCTTTAGATGTTCTGTGCTTTACTGAGAGTGGTGTGTGGAAGTCTCCAACTCTTAGGTGTGAAACTGTCAATTTCTTTTTTCAGTGCTGTTAGATTGTTTTATGTATTTTGGAGCCCTGCCATTGGGTGTGTAAATGTTTATTATGCTTATGTCTTCATGATGGATTGTCCCATTAATCACTGTATAGCTTCCTTCTTTGTCTTTTATGATGGATTTTGTTTTAAAGTCTATTTTATCTGAGATTAGTATTGCCACTCCTGTACTTTTTTGGTAGCAGTTTGCTTGATATATTTTTTCCAATCCTTTGATTTGTAATCAATTTAATTCTTTGTTTCTAAGGTGTGTCTCTTGTAGACAGCATATTGACGGATCCTGTTTTTTTATCCATTCTGTCACTCTCTGTCTTTTTATTGGTGCATTGAGTCCATTTACATTCAGTGTAATTATTGGTAGGTGTGAGTTTATTGCTGTCGTTTTGTACTGCTTTTTTTGTGGTGTTGATGTTTTCTTTGTTCCTCTTACTCTCTTGTGCTGAATTCCTTTTGTTTGTGGATTTTTTTTAATTTCTTTTGTTTTTGTAGGTTTTGTTTTTACTGAGCCTTTATGTTTTTCATCTTTATTTT
>NW_004444173.1:2819-4297 GCF_000243295.1 Trichechus manatus latirostris
TTTTTGTAAATGGTTTGATATAGTCTGCTGTCTTTGGTGCATATGATAGTTCTTTTCCTCATTTATTGATTGTAGATTTGTTTGTTTCAACCTGCTTTTTTGTTTTACTTGGTTATTTCTGAGCAGGCTAGATGTGTGTTCTTTCTTGTTTGCTCCTTTGTGGGCATGATACTTTTCGTCTCCTTTTCCAATTGGTAGGGTTAGTCACTCTGATATAGTACTGCATGGCAGGTCTAGCTGAAGATGAGTTGCTGGGATGGTTTGCTTGTGACATGTTCTAGGGCCAACAGGGCAGGCCTGGTATCTGTGCAGGGCAGGTTCCAGTAGGCTGTGCCTGTGCTGCTTGGGGGTGTGATGTTCAGCACACTGTGCAGGTAGGCAGGAGGGAGGGGGAAGACTGTGATGTGTGGAGCTAAGATGGGTTTGGGAAAGAGGAGAGAGAGGAGAGAGGAACAGGAGTTCAAAAATTACAAAAAAAGACAGAAAAGAGTGCTAAGAGACCTTATCTTTGGAGTGGAGAGATGAGAGAATGAGAAATCGAGAAAAACAAAAAGGAGAAGAAGAATAAAAAAAAGAATAAATAGAAATTAGAAAGAAAAAAATAAGTCAAATCCCCCAGGGATCACACCAGTGCAGCTGCGAAGTCTGGGGAAGTTGCTCCCAGGTCATGAAGTACAGCCCGGCTAGAACGGGTAGACGTGTCACTCAGTGCCAGGTATTCAGGAGACAGGAAGAGAAGGCAAGTATAGAGAGATGAGAAACTGAGTAATGAGGAAAAACATAAAGGGAAAAAGAGAGAAAAGAAAACAAAGCAAACAAATAAAAAAATAAAAAAATAAAAAACAAGAACCACCCCCCCAACCCAGAAACAAACAAACAAACAAAAACAAGAAAAAAGAAATGTCCTGAGGGATCCCTCTGCACAAACTGAGGGGTAGGTCCCAGGCCACGCAGTACTGCCCAGCTAGAGTGGGCTCCCAATTGAAGAAAAGCAAAAGAAAACGAAGAAACAAACAGATCAAAACAAACAAAAGCCCTGGATACCACCAGCACGGTAGCACGAGCCAGGAAGCAGTTTCACTTTCCAGCAGTATTTCACAGCCTTTCAGGAAGAAGCAAAGATGGTGCATGGAGCCAGGTATTTGAGAGAAAGGATGAGGAGGTGGTGAGAGGTATGAAAGAGATCAAAAGAAGTGGAAAAAACAACACCAGCTGCCAACAAATGGCACTCAGGGAGCTTGCCAGTATGGGCAGATGGAATCCAAACAACACTGGAGTGAAGCCAGTATTTCCCAGTCAAGAGACTGTGGTTGCAGGAATCAGAGGAGGCCAAGTGGGGGTGAAGAAGGGTGGGGGGGTGGAAAAGCATATATTGCTTGTTACCAGTTGTTCAGTCTCCTGCTGGAAGCTTCGTGAAACTGCTTTCCCGTACCCTCTGTTCACCAATCTCTGACAGGAGTCCAAGATGGTGGATCCAT
>NW_004444173.1:5838-12774 GCF_000243295.1 Trichechus manatus latirostris
ATGGTATTCTCAATCGCATCAGATGCATGGCAAAGCTGGACAATTAATAAGAAAGACCAAAGAAGAATTGACACCTTTGAATTGTGGTATTGGTGAAGAATATAGACTATATCATGGACTGCCAAAAGAACAAACAAATTTGTCTTGGAAGAGGTACAATCAGAATGCTCCTTAGAAGCAAGGATGGCGAGACTACGTCTTACATACTTTGGACATGTTTTCAGAAGGGATCAGTCCCTGGAGAAAGACATCATGCTTGGTAGAGTAGAGGGTCAGTGAAAGAAGAAGACCCTCAATGAGATGCATTGACGCAGTGGCTGCAACAGTGGGCTCAAGCATAACGATTGTGAGCATGGTGCAGGAGTGTGCAGTGTTTCATTCCGTGGTATATAGGGTCGCTATGAGTCGGAACCAACTTGACAGCACCTAACAACAACATCTTTACTACTTCTAATTGAGTATTTTCTTGGATTTTTGGCATCATACTTTTAATTTCCAGAAGGTTTCAGACGTTTCATTTTTCTTGTAGTGTGCATGATTCAAAAATAGTTGCATTTAAAAAATCTAGAAAAGGTTGAATTTGTTAAGGCATTTTTCTTCTGTAAAGTAATTTGTCTTTAATTTTACTACTTCTTCCTTTTTCTTGCTGTCACTTTTGGAGTCTGTAGCAACATATTCCTCATTTCTACCATGTTCAACCTGACTGTCGACCAAGATGGCCATTATCTGTTATATGGAATAATGTTGACATTTCCGGGGTGTTGTTATTCAATTTTTCCCTTTCTCCTTAACCCAGAAATGTTCTTTTTCCAGTGACTTCTCATCTCGTATTGGGGAGTTTTTGGACTGATCTTAGATAAACACGTCCACTTTTTAATCTGAAGGCAGTGGACTCCATGACCTAAGCTCAGTATCAGAAAATAATTATTTTTTTCTGGATCTGATACAATAAGTGTATTCTATTCCAAAATCCATAAATTTTATGGTCCATGTTGGAATCCTGTATTATTTTTAAGAACTGCCACAGCTTCTTTATCCTTAATGTTATTTTCCTTAGAATTATTAAGGGTGCACTTTGGTGTTTTGAAACCATATTATTGCTTGTTCTTATTCCCAAAATAATAGGAGAATAAAAGTCTCTCTTAATCATTAAGGATAGCATTACTAGTTTATTTCTGGATTAAAATATTAAAAACTGGAAGTGAAAGATACTAGAAGATGTTTTGAGTAAGAAGACAGATAGATCATATAATAGGAGGATAAAGAAGCCAAGTATTTTCAGGTCTGGTAAAAAGTTACTGGTAAATAGCTGAGACTGTCCAACAATCTTCGCAATTGAAGCTAAAAAAGAGATATGTGCAGTGGTGAAAAACTAAAATTACAACTCTCCTATATCTCAAAAATCATACACCTTACTGAAATGCCAAACTAGTTTCATCATACCTTAAAATTATTACCCAAAATACAATATAATTTTATCATGTAAATAGAAAATCAAGACATGGCTGTTACTTGTTTTCTTTAAACTCTGTGAATATAACTTCTAATGCAGCTATATAATTTTCATGTATTTATGTATTACTGAAAGTCAAGTTTCAATGTATAAATTAGCACAATTAAAGATAAATAAATTAACCTGATAATGATTTATTTGGTGTTCTTATAAACCAAAAATCAAACCCATTGCTTTCAAGTTGATTCGGACTCATAACGACCCCATAGGAAAGACTAAAACTACCCCTTAGAGTTTCCAAGGTTGTATATCTTTAAAGAAACAGATTGCCACATCTCTCTCCACCAACCTTTCAGTTTCCACCTGAGCACTTAACCACTGCACTACCAGAGCTCCTATTGACTTTATATAAATTAAAAATTTTAAATCTGTACTTATAAAAAAAAAGAGAAAGATACTTATAGGTTTGTATTCTTGTATTTCCATTACTTTCATGCATATTTTCTTTTTTTGCAGTTCATCTTTTCTACATATATCCTAGGCATGCTCCTTGGTTCTTAATCTCACCTATTAGAATAATATGGAGAACTTTTGTTTGTTTTTTAAGTGTTTATCCTTCAAATTCTTATGATATAGTCAGGATAAATTTATTTACACATACGACAGCATGAGTATATGACGGAGAAGATGGTGATACAAAATTGTAATGTAAATTGTCTTTCTTTTTTTATTGTGCTTTAGATGAAGGTTTATAGAGCAAATTAGTTTCTCATTAAACAAGAAATATACATATTGTTTTGTGACATTGGCTGCCAACCCCATGATGTGTCAACACTCTCCCCTTCTTGAATTTGGATTCCACATTACCCGCTTTCCTGTCCTCTCCTGCCTTCTCGTCCTTGCTCCTGAGCTGGTGTGCCCATTTAGTCTCGTTTTGTTTTATGGGCCCATCTAATTTTTGGCTGAAGGTTGAACCTCACAAGTGACTTTAGTACTAAGTTAAAAGGGTGTCTGAGGGTCATACTCTCAGGGTTTCTCCAGTCTCTATCACACCAGTAAGTCTGGTCTTTTTTGTGAGTTAGAATTTTGTTCTACATTTTTATCCAGCTCTGCCTGGGACCCTCTATTGTGATCCCTGTCAGAGCAGTCAGTGATGGTAGATGGGCACAATTGAGTTGTGCTGGACTCTGTCTGGTGGAGGGTGTAGTAGTGGTGGTCCATCAGTCCTTTGGACTAATCTATCCCTTGTGTCTTTGGTTTTCTTCATTCTCCCTTGCTATTATGGAGGGCTTTTAAAAGTACTCACACCCTTCCCACAACCTTAGTTCTGTTTTAACTGGATCATAGTGGGAACAATAAATAGATTTCATTTAAAAACTCATCATGTAATACTACTATGAAACCAGGGTTCAGAGGCATGGGTTAGATCTTCTAAGATAAATGCACGTTATTAGTTTTACTGTTTTCAGTTTAGACAGCTGTAATCTTGATTGAAAGAGAAGTACTTAAAATAGAACTAGACCTTTGAACCGCTTCTGCCCAGTTCAGTCATGGCTGATAAAGTGACACCAAAACACACCCTAATTTTGAAAAATTTGGGTGAACCGGGAAGATAACCAGAATGGGAAAAATTATGGGTCAAAGCCCTGCTGAAAACTTAATCTCCCTCTTAGAAAACAAGGGCAGCATATGCATTTCATAGCAACCAAATCTCCTGCTTGTCAGATTTTGAGCTGAGCCGGAACCAGCCAGTTCAAAGATGGCTGCCAACAGCGCTGCTTTGAATGTGTGTTACTCTCCACAGCCCTGCCAATAATCATAATCCAAACTCCCATATGAGACTCCTGAAAGGGCTTACTGTGCCTCTTCTGCATCTATTCTAGAACTTCAAGCTGTAATTTTTCCTGTTCCAGTTCAAACAAATTTTAAAGATTTGGGTCTGTTCCAGTTTTGCTTCTTTGACCATGACTGAAGCAGTTCGAATTCCGGAATAGAATCCTGCCTTTAGCCTTCAAGCATTTAAAAAATTCTTCTGTTTTTATTCTATTAAATATAACATGCCAGCTATTTACTTTAACATTTATGATTCAGAAACACAAATTTCACAAAAGTTACAGTTTGTAAATTTCAACACTCCAAATATACCATTTATTTATTTATTTTGAGTAGTTAAATTTGCTTAAAATTCCATTGCTGTGTCAAGAGTGAATTAAACTTAAAAATATAATAATTAGTTACTCAGAAAAAATAACAAGATTTTAACCAACTGTGTCAAAAGAAATATTTGAACACTGATTTCATTTTTATAAATGACTGAATTTTTTTATGTTTTATTCATAAGCTTCTCTTTTGCTTTCTTTTTCTTATGGTTTAAATAAAGAACTATGATTATCTGTAAAACTGATTGCTCAAAGTAATTAATCATTTTTTTCTTATGAAATTACCAGACTAAATTAAGAATCTTGTAATTAAAGAGTTTTCTCTTGTGGAAATGAAACATGGTGAGAAACTGAGTTGGGAAATTACTATTTCAAAAACTTGTCAAATAATTTCCTTGTATACTGCACTTTTTTAATATATAGAGATTATGTATTTTTCTAACATTGTTTAAAATATATTCTGTTTCAATTTTTCACATTTCTTAAAAAGTAGACACTAAGACGATGAAAAACATAAGAAATTTAAATCAAAGATACTTGACCACATATAAATGAAAGTCCTACCTTCACCTGTCACATTTTATTTATTGAGGCATACCTATTCTTACATCTGAATATTGTACAGTATATTATTTGTATTTTATTTTAATTAAAATAAGCATTACCAAATTTAATCTCAGGGATGTATTCAAATGAATCAAATTGAGTATACAATATTGTATGATCATATTTAACAAGGCTTTTTTTACAAACATTTTTCCAATGCTTATCAGGAAGCTCAGGCTTTATATTTGAGAAGGGTAAAACTGGGAATTTGGATAGCCTGTGAACCTTCAACACCTCAGTAACATATACTGAAAATATTAGAGATAGTTTATATGTATGGAGCCCTGGTGGCACAGGGGTTAAGAGCTCGGCTGCTAACCAAAAGATCAGCAGTTGAAATCCACCAGCTGCTCCTTGGAAATCCTATTGGGCAGTTCTACTCTGTCCTATAGGTTTACTATGAGTCAGAATCGACTCGACGGCAATGAGTTTATATGTGTAACTAAACTACAGGAAAATGACCAGTGCCAGAAACATACACAAGACTGAAAATCATCATTAATAGTTGCTCTGAATTTCCTAGTTGGCAAGAGAGAAGAACACAACAATTTAAAAATAGGGTTTTATCACTCACCAATGAAGAGGTGATGAATATATGGATCTACAATGAGTGGGTAGACAGAAAAAAACAAAAACAAAAACAAACAAACAAAAAAACTCATTAACCAATACATGGTGATGAAGAAGCTTATGTATCAATACTGGAACAATGGGTAGGAAAAACAAAATCATCTACCCTGATAATTTGAAACATATGGAATATATATCATGTTTTTAGTTTCAGACTTATAAATTATATGGCCTTCGTACCATCAAATTAAAAAATTAAAATATAAATCATTTCCTGACCATTGACATATTTGGGATTTACAAGAAAAAAGATATACAATCATTCTAGAACAGGAGCTGGCATACTTCGTTTTTTGGTTTTTTTTTTTCCAGAAAAAGCCAGATAGTAAACATATTAGGCTTTCTTGGCCAATTTAAAGAGCAGCTATAGTCAACTGAAGATACAATCAACAAAGTAGAAAGTATGCATGAGGTTATTACTCAGAATCCAGAATATGAGTGAAGCAGTAGAAAAATCAGAAGTTGAAAGACTTGGAGTGTAGAATAAAAAGTCCCAAGGCATCTATTAAAAGTTCAGAAAGAGAGAATGGGAACAATGAGATAATAATGGTTTGCTTCCATGTCTGAAATAGATGCAGTAGGTTGAATAAGATTCATATTTCCTTTGTAGGAAAAGCTGGATAAATTTTAAAAGTCCTATTTTGTTTAAAGTATAACAGACCTGTGGAAGCAATGAGGACTAAATAAACTAGATGACTTGTTAAGACCAGAAAAGCTTAACTCTTTTGATGCAAGTCAACAATCACTGTTTTTTTGTTGTTTTTTGAATTTGCCAATTCTGACAAAACAACAGAAGTTGAATGCATAAATTCGTGTAGGCATGATATACATCTATATGGGTTTTAGGGTAAATCTAAAAAAGCGTATGCTATTTTGAAACAAGCTAAAATAATACAGTAAAAAAAATACTAGGAAATACTAAAAGAACTATGAAGTGGGAGTGAGGAATCAGATTTTAGACATTTGAAGGTATTTGTGTATTTCAGGGAATAAACCAGAGATATTGATCTACTTTATAATTTAAGACATCAGTGCATGCAATGGATTAAAAAAGTGAATTATTCTATCAGTCTAATGGAAGACAAAAGAAGAAGAATAAGATCGTGGGAAACTCATGGTAAATTTAGAGAAAATGGGATTTGGGAGGGGACAATTAGCACAGTATAGGGAGTATTCTCCCAGTCAGGCCATTTGAAATTTTTTTATGATGGAATTCACAGGTGAAGGGAACAGAAATAAAAGCCTATAACTGATGCAGTGTGGAGAGTCTCACCACAGATTTTCCCTGAATTAAATTAGGGTCATGAAAGGTTACAAAGTCTAAAGAAGGTATCTTAATTTCCTTGGGCAGCCATAATGAAATACCACAAAGTGGTGGCTTTAGAGAGTAAAAATTTAATTTCTCACAGTTCTGGAGGCTCAAAGTCCAAATCAAGATCTCAACTGTGTCGATTCCTTCTGGATACTTTGAGAGAGAAACTGTTGCAAGCCTCCTTGAACGTTCTGCATATGACCTAAATAACATTAAAAAAACTATGTCCAAGCAGAATTACATCCACATGTATACAAATGTTTTTGGGGGCACAATTTAATCAAAAACATTCCACCCTTCACCCCACAAATATTCATATTGTTCCCACATGCACAAACACATTTAGCCTAGCTCATCAACCCAAAAGTATTCACCCATTCCAGCATCTCATCTCAGTCAAAAATCTCATCTTCTAAATCATCTAAATCAAGCATGGGTAAGACTCTGGGTATGTTCCACGGTGGGGCAAAATTTCTTTCCATCTATAGACCTATGAAACCTAGTACACAATTTATCTGTTTCCAAAGTACAATGGTGGAATATACACAGGGTAGATGTTTCCATTCCAAATGTGTGAAACTGGAGGAAAAGATGGTTTTATGGGTACCAAGGAAGTCCAAAACCCAGCAGAGCAAATTTTATTAGCTCTCAAGACTTAAAAATAATCCTCTGTTTTTCAGACACATCTGGGCAATGAGTTTTCCCTCCAGACTTTAGGCATTGGCCATGCTCTCCAGATTCTGGGTGCATGTCCCTTTTCCTGGCCCACTGGAACA
>NW_004444173.1:13619-15257 GCF_000243295.1 Trichechus manatus latirostris
GTCATGATTCTCAGTGATTTGGCAGTTATGATGCAGTTTGGCAGTTGTATGATGTTGTGATCACTTCCATGATGAGATTTGATATGTGATCACCTCCATGACTAGATCTGCTCTGAGTAGCCAATCAGTTGAAAAGGAGTTTTCTTGGACATGAGGCCTGCATCAAATATAAGTGAACATTCTAGCAAGGCTCGTGGGCTTTTGCTTGCTCTGGATCCTGTAACTGGCTCCTGCTCATCTGATCTCCAGTTCTTGGAATTTGAGCTAGCAGCTTACCTGCAGTCTTGCCTGCCGATCTTGGGATTCTTTGATCGTCACAGCCTGTGAGCAAGAGCACTGCTCTCTGACCTGCCAACCTTGGGTTTGCCAGCCACTGCAGCTACGTCAGTCAGGAGAAGCCTCTATCCTGACTTATGGACTTGGGATGTTCCAGCTTCTACAAACTCATGAACCATCTCCTTGATATAAATCTCACTCTGTGTCTATTTATACGCTTTACTGGTTTTGCTTCTCTAGAGAACCCAGCCTAAGACAATGTCTAATACCACATTTATCATTTATTTTTAAAAGCCTCATCAGAAGCATATATAACAGCTATGTTTTTAACAACACTCTGCTCATGATGAAAGGTGCTTTCCCCACAGCTTTCAATTCTTTCTAAGCCATCATCAGAATCACCCTTGATGTTCATAATTATACCAACAGTTTCCTCAAGGCAATCTAAGGCCTTACTTTCAAGCAAATCAAAATTCCTCCGACCTCTGTCCATTACCAAATTGTAGGTATTTTGTTAGAGCAGCACCTCACATCCCTATAAGAAATTCTGTCTTAGTTACCTAGAGCTACAGTAATACAAAGTCCACAAGTGGTTGGGTTTAAAGAACAGAAATTTATTTCCCTAATTCTGGAGGCTAGAATTCCAAATCCAGTCTCAGCATGTTGATTTCTTACTTATAGGTAATCCCAGGCATTTCTTGGTTCTTTCACTTGCAGATGATCCTCACATGGTATCTGTCTTCTCCCCCATGAACACATGGTCTCAGTATCTAATTTTCTCTTTTTATAACTCAGACGTGATTAGATTTAGAATCCACCCTACTCGGGCATGACCTAATTAACGTAACAGAAAACTTTATCTCAAAACAGGATTACATCCTCAGTATAGGGGTTAGGATTCTAACACATGATTTGGTGGGGCTAAATTCAATGCATAACACCATCTAATGAACAAACTTGACCTAAAGGACATGTATTAAACACTACACATAAATGCTTCAGAATTCACATTAAAAAAATAATAAACAGGGGTTCTGCTTCTAATGGAACTAAATCTCTTCACAGTTAAAAATTATAAACTCTGAAAAAAAAAAAAAGTAATAATTTGACCAATAAGAAGCTGACAAAACATAGATGAGAGTCAGACTTGAAAAACAGGAAATATACTGGATGAGGATTGCTCCTACATTGCTTTTGTCTACTCCAACTTCTTTTGATCACAATACCTTTCCTTCCTTGCTCTTCTAATCATAGATTCCTCCCTTTGGTAACAAGAATGAGGCCATGACTTAAGACCAACCAGATTCTGTTCCCCAGAAATTTGTGTCTTTAGCAGAGACATACAAGGATAGAAATGAAATA
>NW_004444173.1:15864-17437 GCF_000243295.1 Trichechus manatus latirostris
AACTCTGAAAATAATCTATTGTCAATTACAGGTGTTTTTAGAAGATTACTAGAAATCCATTTTAATAGCTTGCAAAAATAAGTGGATTATATAAAACAGAAGGAGCCCCTGGGTAGTGTAAACTGTTTATGTTCTCAGATGTTAACTGTAAAGTTGGAGTTCGAGTCCACCCAGAGGCAGCTGAGAAGAAAGAGCTAGCAACACTTTAAAAATAAAAAAAGCCATTTAAAACCCTATAAAGCACCATTCTATCATAACATATATTGGGTTGTCATGTATTGGAATTGACTCAGTGGTAACTGGGGTGGTAGTGGTGAAACAGGAAGAAACAAAATGCCATAAGAAAAACAGTCAGAAACCTAGGTGAGATTTTAACAAATTGAATAGAAATTCATAAGATGTAGTGGATGTCAGAATCGCCATTGTAGAATATTGAAATACTGACCTGGCATTACAAATGTGTGAAATCCTCCAACATTGTATATGAAAAAGCGGAATGGTTAAAAGATTAAGCAACCAAGATTAAATAAGATGATAATGAATATTATTATGAATATAATGCAAGAATTTTAGGAATTCTTGAGTCAGCAATGAGGATAACTGGATCAGGTAAACTAAATAAACATAATATTAGAAAAGCATACAAAAATTTTAAAAAGTAATGTATTGATTAAAGCTCACAAATTGCTCCCAGCAAAGATAAAAATATGTTTCTACACTGTCTTAGGCTTGATCCTCTAGAGGAGCAAAACTAGTAAAGCATATAAATTTATAGCGAGAGAAAGATTTATATCAAGGAAATGGCTTATACAGTTGTAGAGGCTGGAAAGTCCCAAGTCTGTGGGTCAGGCTGTAGGCTTCTCCTGACTCACGTGGCTACAGGAGCTGACAAACCCAAGATCAGCAGATAAAACAGCTAGCCTTCGACTCAAAAGCTGTGGATGCTGACGAGTCCCAAGATCAGCAGGTAAGATGGCAGGCCTCTGGCTCACAGGCTGCAGAGGCTAACAAATAACAAGATTGGCAGGTAAGCTGCTAGCTCAAGTCGCAAGAACAAGAAGGTGCAGGAATAATTTCATACTGTGCCTATTTCTCACTATTGAAGGTCCAAAGTCCCAGGAGGGAGAGGCTAATCTGCCATGTTTAAGTTTCAGGTCCACATTTTAGTCTCCAGGTAGTGGGAAGAGGAGATTCCATCTACAAACAACTTCAGAACTGAGAGGGTCCTATATTGGGATTCCTACAACAAGGAAAGTGTTGAGAAGCTTGACACATGTCCCCTTGTCCTGAATGAATACACATTAAGTTTCACACAAATGATTGTACTTAATAACACAATTAAACTATTTCTTATAGAACCCAAGTCATAATCAACCATTTTTCCAAGAAGAAAATGCCAAATCACATCAGTCACTATATTGAGCTTAACATTCAGGTCCTCTAGACAATGTGGATTACTTTTTGACTTTACCATGTTCCTATCTTCTTATTCTGTAACCTCTAGCTTAAATTGTAAAGACCTCAACTGTATTTTATGTACATTATTGAAAGAAAGAGAAAAGAAAAAGTAAAA
>NW_004444173.1:19583-20718 GCF_000243295.1 Trichechus manatus latirostris
GTTTAGACTTGTGCTCCACAGGGTTTTCAAAGGCTGAGTTTTTGGAAGTAGATTTGTTGCATGGGAAAAAGGTAGATGTTTGTACAATATCAGGATTTAGAAGGAAGGAGGAATGAATTGATGGATGGTCAATTAACAGTGTTCATTCACTGTAATATGGAAGGTAACATTGTTTCTGTCATGTTGGCTCTGAAATAGAACACACCAAGTCTCCCTTATTTTGATTAGATCCTTGCTGGAAAAAAAAAAAAAAAAGATTAAAAATAAAGCCTTCTACAGTGTATCCATATCCGTGCTTTGCTGTTGTGTGCATGGAGTCAGTTCTGACTCATAGTGCCCTATAGGACAGAGTAGACCTGCCCTATAGGGTTTCCTAGGCTATAGTCTTTATGAGAGTAGATCTCCATGTCTTTTCTCCCTCAGAGCCGCTGGGGGTTTCTAACCACCAACCTTTCAGTTAGCAGCCAAGCTTTTAACCATTGCACCACCTGGGCTCCTATATCCATGATACTCTATACTAAATATCAATCTATAATTAGATATTTTCAAACTATATTTGATTTCCATAAAACGTTTTCATTTTCAACCTCAAACTATATTTCAGACACATGAAGCTGTTGTGGAGTTTCGCCTTCCAGGGGGATTTTCCTTTCCTTTTCTTTTGTAACATAAAACTATTTTATTCTTTCAAAAAAAAAAACAAAACAAAAACAAAAACTGACTTTCATATGTGACTTGTTAAGTAATGTATCTTTATGAACATGATAGTTTCTAACACAATTTAAAACCTAAAAAATACTCTTCATAAGAATTGCGTAATATTGTTTCAACTTAACCTTGAGAAAATAGAAAAACTTGAGTATCAGTCCAGTAACAGCCACAAGATCTTAGAAACAGTAATCTTAGTGCAAGCTTGGCAGACACAATCTACACAGAACTTAATCAAAATAAGATTAAAAGTCCATAGCAATTTCCTTGAGTGGCCAGTCAGATATCCCCCCTTACAGTCATCAGCCAGCCTGCCCCTGGGGCCTATTTCAGAAATAAATTGGTTCGTAGATGAGTTCCTGAAGAAGAAAAAAAGAAATGTTTTCTTGAGACTGTACCCTAAATTTTGTCAAGTAATACAGGGGCG
>NW_004444173.1:22846-23742 GCF_000243295.1 Trichechus manatus latirostris
CTGTCTCTGTAAACTACCCTTTCAAATTAGCTTGAGCAGCTGCAAACCACACCATCAACCCACTGTCCCTGCTGGACTCCTGGCATTTATAAACAGCTGGATGAGTTAAAAAAAAATAAAGAAAGAAATGGAAGAGGGGAGTTCTCTCAGTTGTGCCTAAGAGAAGAGTTGTACACAGGACTACAAATGTCTCAAGAGTCCTACGCCTTTCTCTTTAGATTTCCAGATAATTTGCACAGAATGTTGCTTTCGTGTTTTAGTGAACAGATATAACATACCTGTTTTAACCTTTTAAGTAAAGACAGTCTTTATCTTACTTCCCCTGATATAGAATAAAAAGACATTTATTACTGCTGCAGTCTAATATGGAAGTACTAAAACAAGCTAAATTGGACTCACAAAAAAAAAAATAATTACATAAAGGAAGGATTTTCAGGAATAAGACTTTATTGGAAGCGTAGAAAATGTTAGCAGGAAACAAAGAGATGCCAACCTGGGATCAGACATATTTTCATCCTCTGCAGACACATACGTGTTTAATTTAATAGCTTATGTATTACCCATTAATGAATCAATAGCAGAAATTGTCTATAGCTTTCCAGTGATTAACAGAATTTTTGAAGAAAAACAAAATTTCTCTGTTACATTAGCTTTATGATCTTAAGCATTAGGCAAAGAAATAATATTATTTCTCTGCTTTTATGTTTAACAAATATCTCACAATATTTTCAACAAAATTTAAGCCATTTAACAAAACTGGTACTTTCCAATTGTTGTCAAAACTTTTAATCTCTTGGTTACTCAAGAGATTAAAAGTTTTCACAACAATTGGAAAATGTACCAGTGAGATATCCGTTAAACATATCATGAACATATATATGTACCAGACTTCTTAC
>NW_004444173.1:24989-26960 GCF_000243295.1 Trichechus manatus latirostris
TGTCTAATTTTTTAATAGGCAATTCATGTGATTTGTCATCTAACTCAGTGAAAATAACATTGTTATTCGTTTTAGACACACATGTATTTGTTGCTAGCTTTGGAACTTGCCAGCTATATATAGTTGATCAAATTACTTAATTTGAAATTCAGATTTCACTTCTGTAAAGTAGCAATAATATTGACTACCTTTTTAGCATTTATAAGTCAATTATAAATAGACTGCATAAAGCCTCAGGCAAAATTCATCTAGAAAGAAATTGTTATTGTTAGATACGATTTTTATGCTGGTTCTAGTTGCCAAAAGACTCTAATATACCTGGATTTGTATAAACAAAATTCCCAATATACTTGTTTCTCTTATATTGACTGGTTCCCTGTCAATTAGTCCTAATTAACAAGGATTACTGATTTACCACAGTACAAAATGCACATTTAGATTATAAATGAATCTTTCTGATGACTTCAAATTGGGCAATATTAGTCCCTACTCTACCTCCTCTCTCCCAGAAGAAACCACTTTTAATCAGCACATACCATGATCTAAACTAATTCTGATCATGACAGAGACTCTATCAACAACTTCAGGAGAGGATATCATCTGTGGAATGACTGAGAAATGTCATTTCATTCTCTGAAATAATCAAATAATTTGAATATAATTTAAATATATATATAACCAAATAATATCAAATGAACCCTAAACACTGTCCAATTGTACACTTCTTATTTCTCTAGTCAGTTCTCTTGTTATTTCCCTCCCCACTTTCTGAGGAAGAGAAAGTCAACCTACCATCTGGTCTCAGCTCAAACATCCAAGATCGCTCACTTTCTCAGTCTCTACTGTAGATATTTGTTCTGTTTTCAATGACAAAATAAAAGTGTTTAGGAGAGAGCCTCCCAATATTTCTACTACATCTCTACTATCCTCATTTTATATGTACCCACTTTCATACATATGCAGTCTTTTCTCTTGTTATGATAGATTAACTCTACCTGCTCCAATCCAAGACCAACTGGTCTACTTATACTGGATCATATCGTCTCTAGCACCATTCAAGGATTTCTTCTATAAATTATTATCTCTTCACCCTGAATTATAAGTTGTGCTCTCACTTGACCCCATGTCACTCTGAAACTCCAGCACCAAGCCAAATATGTGCTGTATTGTTATATTTTTTGTATCAGGACTTTTCAAAAGGGCTAACCTGTATCCACTGTCTCTACTTTTTATCTTCTCCTATTTCTCTTAAACATATTCTAATCAGTTTATAAACTCTGCCACTTCACTAAAACTAATCCTGATAAGTTTGCCAACATCCTCCATTTTAGCAAATTTACTTGTCAATTTTCGCTTTTCATCATATTCAACTTCTAAACAATATTTGGCAGAATTTGTTGCTTTTTCTTGCAAGTTTTTCTTTGCTGGGCTTCCTGGACATCACACTCTTCTTATTTTCTTTTTATCAAAGTTTAATCCTTCTATGTCTCATTTTTCTGCTCTTTTTCTTCTTCATAAGCTGTCTTCAAATACTAAAATGTCCCAGAAATCAATTCCCAGGTATAATATCTTCCTTTCATGCACTCAACTTAGATGAATGCATCCAGTCCATTGATTTTTACACTACTAATTAATGGCTCCCAAATTTATGCCCTCAGCCCAAACACCTCACATAATATCTGCATCCTCATGTGGAAAAATAAAAACTATTGAGCATTACAAATTGGATATTGAATAAGAATCTCATCAGAATTTTTTGATTCCCTCAATCCACTTCTCCCCATTTGTCACAAAATGACACTATCTTTTACTTAGTAGTTCAATGTGAAATCTTAGGGGGTCACCCTTGTTTGCCTTCTTACTGTCATACCATAATCCCTAACTGTTCTGTTTGACTTCAAAAAATACCAAATGTAATGACTATTCATGACCACTTCCAATACTGTTGTAGCCATGCCACTATTTTCGCTT
>NW_004444173.1:28883-29847 GCF_000243295.1 Trichechus manatus latirostris
CAGGCAGCTCTGATATACTTTCTCCTTAATGGTTTGTAAAAATATGCAATCATCTGTAATCACATACTGATTTTCACCTCTTTTTTTAACTACATTTATATAAAAATATTTTACTTTCAAAAGCAGCTCTTTGCCTTTTTATTCAGTTCCTTTTTTTCTTTTTTTCCCTCCTTGGTTTAGGAATAAATTCTTGTGTAAAGTAATGAAATACAGCTGTGGCCTCTAAGGCGAAGTATAGTTCCTTGTCAACCAAAAAAAATTCCCCTGAAGTTTCATTCACTTCGTAAGTGATAAAGATTTTACTGACTAATAATCTTCCAGGAATGTTCCAAAAATTAGGTGAACACTTGCACCCTGAAAAACTGTAGAGAATTTTTCTTTCTGGTATTACATTTATCCTTGGATACATCATTTATTTCTCTGTGTATCAGTGTTAGGTAAGACTGAGGTGATTAATTCTTCTACAGTATATATTTTATACTTTATGGTTCTTTGAAAAAATAGATATTTGAAATAAGATAATAAAATAATGAAGTTTAAAAAGATATGCAAGTGTGGTATGTGGGAAATAGTTGTTAAATATATTCAAAAGTATATTAAGGCAATGGACATCAATGGCAGCTATTACCATCCGCCATTAAAATAGAAGCACTGACATAGGCATCTCCAGTTGTCACTGACAGCAATCTGGCCAATTTTGTAGCTGAACTGATTGACAGTGAAGAGTTTATGATAGTGAAATATGAAAAATCAAGATCAAATGAAAGTTACACAAACATTATTGAACAAATTCTGCCAATTTCTCCAAGTAACATCTTTTTATTTCATTTATCGCTTTTCGCACATTTAGGGTTCTATTATTTTTACCTTAAAAAACCTAAGTTCAATCTGATGTGAAACAATGGAAAATATTAATTTCAGGTGAATTGAAAAAAAATAACACTTGTTTTGATTTCTGCTTAGC
>NW_004444173.1:30342-32733 GCF_000243295.1 Trichechus manatus latirostris
GGCAAACTCTGGTACAAATGCCACTTTGGGGCACTTGGCGCAATTGAAGGCCAAAGAGCATCCCTCACCATAATTAGTCTCTGATTCTTTCACTTTATTTACTTAATTTTTTTCTCTGTCTCCCCTTCTTTTTGCTTATGGTAAACTTTTCAAGTTTTTTTTTATTATAATATTACCATTTATTTCTTTCATGTCTGCATCCAAGCTTTGTCATTGTGACAGGGTTACCTGTAGGAAGTACAAGGAGTGTCTCCCCAACAGCTCTTTCTGTGGGTTTCCTGGCCCCTGGCAGGGCACACGTATGGGGATACAAAAAAAAAAAAAAGACCAAACCCATTGCCATTGAGTTGATTCTGACTCATAGGGACCCTATAGGACAGAGCAGAACTGCCCCATATGGTTTCCAAGGAACACCTGGTGGATTTTAACTACTGACCTTTTGGTTAGCAGCTGTAGCTCTTAACCACTATGCCACCAGGGTTTCCATGTATGGGGATAGCTCTCTCTAATCTGCTCACAAATCTCTGCTCCCTCTAGCTTATTATATACCAGAAGTTAGCTGTTTTGCTCCCAAACACTTTTATGTTGGATATAATTGTTACTGTAGTCAGATGATTTAAATTATTACTTTTCAAAACAGTGGTAAATGATTATGAAAGGAAAAATATAATTTATCAGAGAGCAAAACAGATTGCTTTGGAAAGAATTGACAAAGGCAAATTGATAAAAATGCTATTAAATTGGATTTATGAGTCAGACACCTGTAAGAAGCATTTTTTTTTTTTTTTTTTTTTGGGAGAAGGGTGATATCTACACTCAGTTTACTTCTTATGTGTCTTCAACTAATTGGTCTGTTTTAAGAAACCAATCCTGAAAATTGTAGACTACACATTATGCAACAAGAAACAGTGTTCAATGGACTCACACATAAAATTAAGACCTAAGATCTCTGTCACATAATTGGCAACTAAATGTACATTTATACATGTCAAGTTAAAAGATATTTTTTAGGATATGGATATGTAATTTGTTTTTGAAAGAGCTATTTTTGATAGAATGCAAGAAGAAAGGAGCTTTGTTTTCTCACTTGAGTTTTTTCATTCATGTTAAAACAGTATCTCACTTCCCCTCCTGTAGTAATACTTGGAGAATATTTTTAATAGTTCTGGTCACTTTTTTTTTTTTGTTCTGGTCACTTTTGGGTTTAGAAAAAAGTATCAGTTGCAAGTTTGTGATACATGGTCCATTCCAATATCAAAGCATTTCTTTCTTATCCTATTCAAAAATTCTCATCTTTCAAAACTCAGTCCTACCTCAGCCTAAGGAAATAACAGTGGAGCATGGGGATAGATTTTGCACACATTTTGTAATTAAACTATATCCTGTTGTGCAAGAAATTGTATGGTATCACAATGGTCTGAATAAAGAGTTGATTTGTGTCTTGAATTTCCTAACTAATAAAGTATCCTCAAAATGTTTAACTCAACATTGGCGAAAGTTTTGATTTGAGGAACTAGCCTGACCCTCTTTTGGTACTAGTGCAAGAAATCTTTTATACCAGTTTGTGTAACAACCACAGACTTTGGATTAGCATACACTGACATTTAAAAACTAACAGGCACTTTTTAAAATTTTATTTTGTTTTTCAACATACAAAGTGTATATCCATCTATGTGTACGTATGTGTGTGTGTTTATGTGTAATGAAAGAGATAAGAGAGAGAAGGAAAAATTCTGAATTGTTTGTCGACAATAGGGTTAAATAGTATCCACTCCTGGGAATTATTATAACTCAATAAGACATGTCCGCACAAAGTGACAATTAACGTATTTTTGCCAAACAAGGCAAATAATTTCTTGTTGATGTCTGTGTTGTTGTTGTGTTGTTAGGTTCTGTTGAGTCGATTCCAACTCACAGTAACCCTGTGTAAAACAGAACAAAACACTGCCGGGTCCTGTGCCATCCTCACAATCATTGCTATGTTTGAGCTCATTGTTGCAGCCTCTGTGTTAATCCATCTCGTTGAGGGCATTCTTCTCTTTCACTGAACCTCCACCTTACCAGGAGCCCTGTTTACTCGGTGATTAAGAGCTACAGTGGCTAACCAAAAAGTTGGCAGTTTGAATCCACCAGCCACTCCTTGGAAACCCCAAGGGGCAGTTCCACTATGTCTTGTAGGGTCTCTATGAGTCGGAATGGACTCGACGGCAGTGGGTTTGATGGATCTACCTTACCAAGCATGATGTCCTCCTCCAGGAACTAGTCCTTCCTGAGAAAATTAATCATCCCCTAAAGAACTGCTTATAAATGAGTAATTGATATCTGAAAACTGCATTGCTTTGAAAGTATATACCTATGCTGCTCTCTCCTTCAATATTCTCCAAGTTCAAC
>NW_004444173.1:33225-39053 GCF_000243295.1 Trichechus manatus latirostris
TATATATATATATATATGCATATATATATACCAACTGTATACCAACTGGAAATCCACACGGTTTGGCTTTGAAAATATTTTCTGAAAATTGAGCAAACTAAAGTGTAACATCCTGCTCAAAACTGAATTTTAAAAAGTTATATAAATAGCAGTCAACAAACTTTGTTAATAACAACAACAAAAAGACAAATAGAAAAACAGAATGTGCAAAATTTTTTTCCCTGGAATCTAAAACTCAGAAATTAGAAAAATTAAAAATTTTAAGTAATACTGATTTACTTCCCTCAAAATATTGTCCTGGTTTTGGGTCTTTTTACTATTGATTCCATAGGAAAAAGTGAAATATCATTGTACTGGGGATATTCACAGAACTTAAGCTACTTGTTTTTTTTTTTTTTTAATTTACCTCTTTTATGTTCTTATGATTATGAGAAAATGTTTAACATTAAAAATGAAAATAATGTTTAAAATTTATATGAAAATGTCTGGCACAAACTACTGTGCCTATAAATGTTGAATGGCTGTTTTTAACTTACAAATACAGGTAATAAATCTGTACCTCTTTTAAGAATGAATAACATTACCTAATTCTACCCAGGTACTGAATGTATATCATTCTTGGTACTCAGTAGGGCAAGAACACATTCATTTTTATGCACTCATATTTCCAATACTCATTTTTATTTTCTATATTTTATATATACCAGTATACACATATATTAACTATGCAGTTAGATAAATTTTAGTAAATTGTTGTTATCTTTATATACTAAGACCCCATCAAGGTATAGAGTTTTCATTGCTCTCCAAAATTTCCTTGTAATATTTAACCTACTCTCCTCCTCCCCTTCAAAAGCAAGCCCTGCTATGATTTCTATCATAATTGATTGGTTTTGCCTATCTTGAATGTCCTGTAATTGTAATTCCTACAAATGTGTGTCTTTGTACGTGTGTGTCTTCTTTCAGCATAAGGCATTTGAGATTCACCCTTGTGGTTGTCAGAATCACCAGTTAGTTTTTAATTATTTTTCCTCCTTATTATTTCTAAGTTGTTATCCTATGTATCTGGCAGAATATTTTTATCCATTCACCTCCTGATAGACATTTGGACTGCCACAACATTGGCTCTTAGAAATAAAACTACTACAAGCATTTTCAAACAAGTCTTTGAGTAAACATGCTTTTATTTCTGTTTGATAAATTCCTAGGAGTGAAATTGCTTGGTTATAGAGTAAGTGAATGTTTAACTTTTCAGAAACAAATGAATTATTTTTTACAGTGATTGTAACATTTTATGCTCCCATTGAAAATACCTGGTGGTCCTAGCTATTGCACGTCTTTGTCTATGTTTGTATTGTCGATTTTTTTTTTTTTCTTTTAATTTTAGCCCTTCTAGAGGGTGTGTGGGAAACCCTGGTGGTGTAGTGGTTAAGATCTAGGGCTGCTAACCAAAAGGTCGCAGTTCGAATACACCAGGCACTCCTTCGAAACCATATGGGACAGTTCTACTTTGCCTGTAGGGTTGCTATGAGTTGGAATTGACTCTACGGCAAGGAATTTGTTGGGTTTTTTTTTGATAGTGGGAGTTGGCTTCTCATTGCATTTTCAGTACGCATTTCCCTTGTGTTAATGATATTGAGTAGCTTTTCAAGCTCCATAGACATTTATATCTCTTGTTTTGTGAAATATCTGTTCAAGATTTTTGCACATATTTAGAGTACTTTGTGTATTCTGGACAATAATTCTTTGTAATTTGTATATAGAATAATTTCTGCCAGTCTATGGCTTAAATTTTATTTTGTTATATTTTCCATTTTGATTAGGAAAATGTTAAATTAACATAAAGCATATTTTATCAAATTTTACTCTTATGATTAGTGCTTTCTCTGTTCTAAGCTTTTTTTGACTTCTCCAATATCACAAAGATAAAAATTTTTTTCCCTTCAAAACCTGTTGTGGATTTAGCTTTTTTGTCTGTTCCAGTGTTCAGACTGTCAAGTTATTTTGAGAGTGTTGTGGGAAATAAGGACTGATGTATGAATTTTGTTCATATAAGAATGCATTTGTTTCAGAACCAAGACATAAAGTGACATTCTACATTGAATTGTCTAGATACTTCATAAAAACAGAATTAGCTACGTATGAATGGATCAAATTATGAGACGTTTCTCTCCTTATGTCAGTGTCACAGTATTTTGATTACTGCAGCTTTGTAATAAGTCTGCTTTTTCTTCTTTTTTCTCAAGATGATTTTGACTATTCTAGATATTTTACACTTCCAAATGAATTTTTAAAATAACTTCTAAATTTCTCTCAAAATGTCTACCAGAATTTACTATAGAATTATACTCTATAAATTGCAATACTGCAATTGCATTGAATTTAACGATACATTTTCAGACAATTAATATCTAACAATGTTAAATTTTCTGGTCCATGAACATAGTAGATCTTTAATTTAGCTCTTTTTTAATTTCTCTGTATAATGAATTTTATAATTTTTTGATGGAGAAGTCTTGCTCATGTTTCATTAAAATTATTCTTAAGCATTTGATAGTTTGATGCCATTGAAAATTCCTATCTTTAAACATAAATTTCCAATTGTTTATTTATACTATAAAGAAAGTAATTGAATTTTCCATATCATATTTTGATTATAGACCTCATACCTTACAATGTTACTAAATATGCATCATGTTGCTTATAAATTTTAATAGACAAATTAGAATTTTCAACATATAAACTATATGAACTATGAATAAATTCACTTCTTACTTTCACTTCTTGTCCTTGTCCTATTGTATTGCCTTAGATTGTTAATACAATATTGCCTAGGATTTCAGTAAGTGTAGTGTGGTATGCAGTCAGTCCCTTGGTTATGAATGAGACGTGTTCTTAAACCTGGCTTTAAGTCTAATTTATAGGTAAGTCATAACAGGCACATATGATTCTTATTTAGCATGAGTTAGTCAAATGTTTGTCTTAATATATAGTATATATTTTACCTTTCTATGCATGTAAAACACTTAAGAAACACTTCCAAATACACTAAAACATCTTAAACATAATAATACAGTACATAATAACAACAATAATAAAGTAATAATAAACATAATTACATATGGTACTGTGAGAGAGAAAATTTGTGTGTGTATGTGTGTAGGAATACAGTACTGTAAAAAAAATTAAAGAAACAGTTCTTAAAATAGAAAGAAAAAACAGATTATACTTAAAGGTTAATATCTACTCTCATTCCATCGATGTTTTGCGTATCGGAAGAGGCAATCGTCAAGTAAAATCGTGATAGTATTAATAATCGGATACTGCAGGAGAAGATGATGGAGAGAAGGCCACCGCTGAAGATGATAAGTCTGTTTTTGGAGCAGATGAACCTGTACTGGAAAGTCAGGGTTTGATTTTGCTGCTGGGGGTTGGGGATTATTACTGGAGCCAATTTCTTTAAGAAGGCATCAAAAGAGGTTTGTACAGAGCTTTTATTTTTCTCATCAAAATGGCCTTTTAGCAGCTGACACCCTCAGTAACTGTATTGTAAACTTTGATGAACCTCTCTGTATACCCACTCCTTGCTTATTGACATGGTTAAGTATCAAAGACCAAGTCATTATGTGAAAATTGGTGTTATGTGAAAATGGAGGATGACCATATCATTACATAATTGTCAAATTACATCATTACATAACTGCGAAATTACATCTTTACATAACTGCCAAACCACTGAGAATCATGGTCCATCCAAGTCGATACGCAAGCTTAACCATCACAGCCAGCATTACTCTCAACTAGCACCTCAGCATTTGTGTGACAAACGCACATCCTTAATGTGCAAAATAGTTGGATAGCAGATTTTTTTACTGTTGTTGGAGATGTGAAATGTCAGATAATGAGATAGTCAATAAGTGAGGACTAGGTGCATTAGGATCTTGTTTTATTATATCCACTTTATTTTCACTTGTGGTCATTTTCCTTTTTTTTGATGCAACATCAGCTCTTGCTTTGGATTTATGCTTTGGAGGCATGCTTACAAGGATAAATAAGAGGAAAACTTAAGCCAAGCACAAAGTTACACACACAACACAGTGTTAACAGCAACTTGATTTGACTTAAAATGGCAGATGGCATTCTCTTTCCTAAAGCTGACAAACTGATGAAGCTGGGCAATTTTTTCATGAGTGTCACAAAGTATTGCATGCATTTGTTATAACGAACAATTCATTGTATTTAACTCAAATTTTTAATACAGTACACTTTATGGAAGTCCAGTCTTAAGTACAAGTTATCCATAAGTCAGACATTCTTAACCCAGGTCTTACTGTATTGAGGATGTTTTGTATACCCCTAATTTGTTAAGAGTTTATGTCATAAGTAGGACTTTGAGTTTTTTCAATTTATTAATAGTTTTTCCTGCATTTTATAGATAATCTTAGTATATTATTTTTATTCATTATTCTCATTGGTTGATTTTTGAGTGTCAGAATGACCTTATGTCATTATCTTAGGATAAAACTCAATTTTTATGGGAAAATAAAATCTCTTTTGATGTCACAGTTTTCCTGAAAAAACTCCTAGCTTCCTAAGCCTCTAAATTTACCATAATTATTAGATATGTAGCCACTTGAGTAGTCAATTGCTCTGTCGTAAAATATAATAAAACATATCTAATGAGTACAGTACCAGTCTAAATCCCCACTTTAAGCCCTGAAGTGACAGGAAAATTAAAGCAACTATTTTCCTAGTTATTTACATTTCAAGGGTGGATGAAACCTGGGAACTTGGAAACATCTCTTGATTTCATTGGGAAAGATTTTATATATATACATATTCCAACAGACTGTAGTAAGGAAGAGAGTCTTTCAGGAAGACTTGGGGGCAATTGTTTGCTCCTCTTTTATAATCAGGGAAAAGTCATTTTCTGGCTCCTTGCTTGTAAGGTTTCTGTCTATTTATGTAGATCAATTGACCTACACAGTTATAAAGAAATCTGACTCTGTTTTATAAAGCAAGGCATCCTCATTCAGGATAATATTAATAAATAAAAATATTAAAAGTTGAGCAATTGTTCATTAAATATTAGCCAGAGTTATATATTGCTTCTTTTGATTTACTAATATTATATTAAGGGTTTTGAGGTTTATGATCAGGAATGACATTGTTCTGTAATTTTCCTTCCTTTCCAGGTGTTTGGTATTATGTTTTTTTCTGGACAGAAAATGTATGGAGAAGTTTTTTTTTTCCCCATCTATTTTTTTTTTTTTGAGTTTATGTCATATTAGTATTGTTCCTTCTTAAAACAGGTGATAGAATTGATTAGTGAAATTGTCAAACAGGATATCATGATTTTTTTATTTTTTATTTTTTTGTTTTTCAGACAGAGGAGGATTTTACAGATACAGAAAAGAAAGATATCTCAGAATTGAAGGAGGAAGAAGCCTTAATATGAAAGGAAGAGGATACCATTGAAGAAAAATTTGTAGAGATCACTTCCCAGACTTAGAAAAAAGAAGCTTCACGTTGGTATCAAAAAACTATGATCAGTAGGCAATATGAGTCTTGAAATTTAGATAAGAGCAACAGGATAGAAGCCAAGGTGACTGGCAAAATCAGGAAGGAACAGAAAAAATCAATTCTGAAAGACAAGGAACCAGATCACTTTGTCCTCCTTTACAGTTTATCTTTTTTCCCTAATCACTGGAGGTAAGCTATGGTTAACAAAAATTTTTTAAAAATTCATGAAAAGATGAGTCAAGAATCATCCAACTTATAAGAAAATCAACAAAAAGAGGCACAAAATTCAGTGAACAGAACAACTT
>NW_004444173.1:40106-41613 GCF_000243295.1 Trichechus manatus latirostris
ATGCATAGATATAGAGAGACCAGTGTTCATTGGTGGTTACCAGGAAAGGGGGTTGGAGAAAGTATGCTTTATACAGTAGAGACTAGTTATTTTCGTGATGGAAAAAGTGACACTGTGGATGTAGTGGGCACAGCACAACTAAAGTAGTAATGAACATTTGAGCACTTATGGAAGGCTATAGGAAAATTGGTATATGGATAAATACAAACGTGTACATAAGTGAGAAGAGATAAAAGTATCCATATCAAAAAAACAAACCCGTTGCTGTTGAGTCGAATCCAACTCATAGCTACCCTACAGAACAGGGTAGAAGTGCCCCATAGCGTTTCTAAGGTGTGGCTGGTGGATTTGAACTGGCAACTTTTTGGTTGGTAGCCAATCTCTTAACCATTGCACTACCAGGGCTCCAGAAGTATCTATAGGTATATGTTAATACAAATATGTGGACACAGGCACAAATAGTCACTGAAGATATAAATGCATATACTCCTCAGATGTAATGAAACACCTTCCATCATAGGTTTTCTGGGTTTAAAGGCTTAGGACCATAGTCTCATGGGACAACTCAGCCAATTGGCATAACAGAGTTCACAAAAATCATGATTTGCATCTTAGTGAAGTGAGTAGCATCTGGGGTCTTAAAAGCTTGTCAGCAGCCATCTAAGAAACATCTATGGGCCTCAACCCACCAGGAACAAAACAAGAAGTTAAGAAAATAGCCAAAAGTTCAGAGAAGAAACAAGTCTACAAGAGCCACATCCTCATCTACCCTGAGATCAGAAGAACTAGATGGTGCCTGGCTATCATCACTGATCATTCTGACTGGAACCACAATAGTTGGTCCTGGATAGAATGGGAGAAAAATATGGAGTGGAACTCAAAATCCTATTAAAAAAAAAAAAAAAAAAGCTGGACAAACTGGTAAAGTGGAGAACAGAGGACCCCCTGAGACTATCACCCTGAGACACTCTTTAAACCTAAAACCAAGGCTATCCCTTGAGATCACCTTCTAGTAAAATTCCAGAGTGACACACAAAATAAAGGATACTACCCATAGGATCAGGGCTCTACTTAAAAATCACCAGTACGAGACCTAAAAGCCAACAATTTCTCAAAGGCAAAGATGAGAAGATAAAGGGACAGGGAAACTAGAGTACTGGAAAGGAGACAAACAGAACAGAAAGAGAATGTTAACAAATTGTGATAAATGTAAATAATGTCACTCAACAATTTGTGTGGAAATTGTCAAATGGGAACCTAACTTGCTGTAAAAACTTTAATCAAAAATAAATAAATAAAAAAAGATTGAGGGGTATAGAAGAGAGATCAGGGAGTTTCAAATATAATTGATAGAAATTGTAGAAAAAAAATAAAAATATAGTGGCTCAATTAATTAAAGAAAAATAGGAGATCTTTTCAGAATTAAATAAATATTTTAATGTTTAAATTAAAAGTGCATATGGAGAATCAATTTAGATGGTTGAAAAAACTCTACATGTGGACATTT
>NW_004444173.1:43312-44879 GCF_000243295.1 Trichechus manatus latirostris
AGTGTTGAGGTGTAAACCGTACTGAAGACTATGGTCTTTGATCTTCATCAGCAAGTACTTCAACTCCTCTTCACTTTCAGCAAGCAAGGTTGTGTCATCTTCAAATTGCAGGTGGTTCATGAGTCTTCCTCCAAACCTAATGCTGCATTCTTCATTTAGTCCAGCTTCTCAAATTATTTGCTTAGCATACAGATTGAATTAGCACGGTGAAAGGATACAACCCTGATATACACCTTTCTTGTTTTTAAGCCATGCAGTGGTATACCTTTGTTCCGTTTGAACAACTGCCTCCTGGTCTATGTATAGGTTCCTCATCAGCGCAATTAAAGTGTTCTAGAATTCCCATTCCTGAAATGTTGTTGATAATTTGTTATGAACCACACAATTGAATACCTTTGCATAGTCAATAAAACAGAGGTAAACATCTTTCTGGTATTCTTTGCTTTCAGCCAAGATCCGTTTCATGTCAGCAATGATATCCCTCATTCCTCATTTTTAATTGAATCAGAATATCTCTGTCTTATAATTAGTCCATTTTAATTCAGTGAAGTAATTCCTGTGGTTGGATTTAAAAACAATATTTTTTTTGGTTATTGCTGCAAGTAATATAGGTTCACGTTTCCTTTTTCTTCTTCCGTTTCCTTTATTTTGGTTAACTGATTTTTTTAGTATTCCATCAATAGAAACAGTCTATCCTGAAGGATAGAGTGAGGAAAAAAAAAATCTAAATAATAATTGAGACTCAATGCCCTGTGGAAAAATATCAAATACTCTACCCTAAATGTTTTACAATTTTAGAGGAAGATAGAGACAAAAATATTTTTTTAAATAATGGCTGATATATCCATATCTTATGAAAATTATAAAGCCACAGACTAAAAATCTCAGTGTATTCTAAAAGTATGGAAAGAAAAAGACCATCATGTAAACATAATCAAACTGCTGAAACTGGTAACAAAGAGTAACTTCAAAACAGGCGGAGGATAAAAGAGAGAAAAAAACATAAACATAATTCAGAGTCTTCTACAGAAAACTTGCAATTTAGAACAAATTTTTTCTTAAACTGCTGCTGGCAGTGGTGGGGGGGGGATGGCTATCAAAATAGATTTTCATATCCAACACAAATATCTTTCTAAAATGAAGTCTAAATAATTCTTCAGACAAACAAAAGCTGAAACAATTTGTAACCAGTAGACTCACACCATAAGAAATGATAAAAGGAGTTTTTTACACTGAAGGAAATACCAGATGGAAACACAAAGAAATGAAGAGTGCCTGAAATGGTAATCTGTGAGTAAATATAAAATAATTCTTTTCTCACTTACTTTCTTTCAAAATAATTTACTGTTTAAATGAAGTATAATTCCAATCCTAAATATACACTGAGATAAATGGATATACATGTTTATCAAAATGCGTGCATGAACTTGTTCACATATGCATCATTTATAGTAGCTAAACACTAAAAATTACTAAAATGTCTATGTATAGAAGAATGGACAAAAAAACTGTGTTATATTTGCACAATTGAACACTATATAGTGTTGAAAATGATTTGCCACATACC
>NW_004444173.1:46199-47316 GCF_000243295.1 Trichechus manatus latirostris
AAGTTATAATTATAAGCAAAAAAAGGGTAAGATTGAGCCATAAGAGATATTCAATTAATCAAAAAGAAGGTAAAAGAAGAAGAAATACAGGATAAATAAAAAGCAAAGAGCAAAGTGATAGATTCAAAGCTAAATATGTTAATGATCACAGTAAATGTAAATGGTCTAAATAAACCAATTAAAAAGCAAATTGGGTAAAAAGAACAAGATCTAAGTGTTTGCTGCCTACACCAAACATAGGAAGCTTCATCATCCATAGGTAGTAAAGAACATCTATGAGAAAATAACAGCTATAATCATCTTTAATGATGAAAGACTGAATTATTTCCCCCTAAATCAGGGTTGCTAGAAATCGGGAATTGACTCGATGGTACACAACAACAGTAGTAACAACAATATCAGGTACAGAGATCCTTGGGTGGTGCAACTGGTTTGTGCTCAGCTGTTAACCCAAAGGTAGGTGGATCAGGCCCCTCCAGCAGCTCTGTGGAAGAAAGTCCTGGAAATCTGCTTCCCTAAATATCTCACTCAAGAAAACTGTGTGGAGCTCAATTCTGCTTTGTAACACAAGTACTCACCATGAGTTGAATAGCTTCAATGGCAATTTTTTCTTTTTTTAATATTAGGTACAAGAAAGGTTTGTAAAATCTTACTTTATTTAAACATTTTATTAGAGGTTCTAACTAGCATAATAAGACAAGAAAAATGAATAAAATATTTCTAGATTAGCATGATTGTTTATGTAGAAAATCCAATGGAATCCACAGTAAAGCTACTAGAAATAATAAGTGAGTTTAGCAAGGTAGCAGAAAAAATATGAATATGCAAAGTTAATTTTTCTATGTAGTAGCAATAAACAATAGGAAATTGAACTAAATTAACATTTATAGTAACATAAAAATATGAAATACTTAGGGATTAGTCTGACAGAGTTGAGAAAGTCCTGTTCTCTAGAATCAGAGCACTACAGAGAGAAATTTAAAAATACCTAATACAGTCAAGTCTCATTATTCACATTAATTACATTCCATAAAATCTCAACAGTCACAGAGTTAGCAAATACTGAAAAGACTGTGTGACTTCAGTTGGGAACATCTAACTGAATTTTTTCACCACT
>NW_004444173.1:66332-67120 GCF_000243295.1 Trichechus manatus latirostris
GTGATTGAACCCCTTGTGGTCCAGCCAGGGGACTAGTCAGTTTTGCCATCCTGCTAGGCTTATATAAAGGCCAATACCACAGATGTTCTGGGGGATCGCACTACCATCAAGAAGAGTAAGGAGTAGAGCAAGTCCTTTGGACCCAGGGTCCTTGTGCAGAGAACCTCTGAGGCCCAGAAGAAAGAGCCATCACGCTGAAAATATAGAGGCAACTGTGGTTGTCTTCCCAGCCCATGGACAGAAGGTTCAGCACCTTTGGGTACGAGGCTTGCTGGTGGAGCTCGGTATCTCCGGGCAAGCCTGGCAGAGTTAAAAGAGCTGTAACACTTGTCCATGCAGGGCAGAGGCCTGAGTGTGTCCCATGCTGGGGTTGCATGCCTTGCCCCCTGCCCAGATCGGCAAGAGCCACTTGGGTCCTTGGCAGTGCAGGGTCAAGTAGCTTAGTGGGACCAGGTAGTGTGGTGGCAGCCAGAGGCAGCAGTGACAGAAAGACAGTATCTGAGTTGAACCACAGCACACTGGCCCAGCGACATAAAAATCGACATGACTAATTGCTGTTTGCTTTCTATAAATAATAATAATGGGATATAGGGTTAATATGAGTGGAATCAGTTCGATGGCAATGGGTTTGGTTTTGGTTTTGGGGCTCTCACTTTGCCAACACTGAGTAAATGTCTTGTATGTTCAACTCAGTCACAGATGAACTTAGCAGCCATAGAGTGGTTGATGCCAGTGGGTGTACATACCTCATTCCCAGCAGTCTTGTGGCTGCCTGAAAGTTTGATGAA
>NW_004444173.1:68420-69769 GCF_000243295.1 Trichechus manatus latirostris
CACAGGATCTAGAGAAGAGCAAAAGCCAAAGGTCTTTGCCAGAAAATCCATATATATTGGATGCAGGCCATACACTTGAGGAAACTGCCTTTCAACTGGTTGACTGCTCGTAGCACATTTCATCATGGAGGAGATTACATTATATTAGATCTCATCATGGGGGTGATTGATTACATAATTACATAACTTCCAACCTACATCATAAGTGTCAAACCACTGAGATTGACGGCCCAGCCAGTTTAACACACAACCTTAACCATCACAGTCCACCCCTTATCAACTTGGCACCTGTAGACGTCTCCTTAAACCATACATACTCACTAAATAAAGACAATTATAAACTTGCACCTAACATGATACAACTAACATGTGTACATCTGAAAATGAACTAGTTGTGCTTACATCTTATATTTTATAAGTGAAGAAAACAAAAATATTTGATGCACACATACAAGGAAGAAATACTCATAACAATTACACTCCTCATTTCTGCAACTGGTCACTTGACCATAGCTGGTATTTAGAAACACCTTCTTCCACCACTCATTCCATATTCTCTTCACACTCAGCAAGCACCTCAGCTGATTGTGGCCCTTTGCCTGGTGGGTGACCCAAACTTTCATTCAGGAAGGGTCTGGGCCATTAGTAGTCTTGTCGGAATTGGGTATTACAGCATTGGCTTTAATCACAGGGCATGGTAGTATTAAGAGACACCCTACAGCATCTCCTGCATTCCAGGCATACTCTTCTTTATCTCCCTTATGCACTATCAATCTGATTTCCACTTGGTAATCAGGACCAATCACACCAGCCAATATGGTAACTCCTTTCTTTGTCTATTGATCCAGAGGCATGTTGTTGTTGTTGGTTTCGACTCATAGGACCCTATGAACAACAGACTGAAACACTATCCAGTCCTACTCCATCCTCACAATCGTTGTTATGCTTGAGCCCATTGTTGCAGCCACTATGTCAATCCATCTCGTTGAAGATCTTCCTTTTTTTCGCTGACTCTGTACTTTAGCAAGCGTCATGTCTTTCTCCAGGGACTGATTTCTCCTGACAACATGAACAAAGTATGTAAGATGTAGTCTCATCATCCTTGCTTGTAAGGAGCATTCTGGTTGTACTTCTTCCAAGACAGACCTGTTCATTCTTTTGGAAGTCCATGGCATAGTCAATATTCTTCGCCAATACCACAATTCAAAGACGTCAGTTCTTCGGTCTTCGTTATTCATTGTCCAGCTTTCCCATGCATATGCTGCTATTGGAAATACCATGGCTTGGGTCAGGCACACCTTAGTCTTCAAGGTGACATCTTTGCTTTTCAACACTTTAAAGAGGTCTTT
>NW_004444173.1:71197-79370 GCF_000243295.1 Trichechus manatus latirostris
CTGGTTTAGAGCATATACAGCCTCCTGGAGAACATTGCCCCAACCCTGCAAGATATTGCTGCCTAACTAGCACTGTAATTTTGTCTTTAGAAGGCCATTCCATTGTTCTATCAAGCCAGTTGCTTCAGGATGATAGGGAACATGGTAAGACCAGAGAATTGCACGAGCATGGGCCCACTGTCACACTAGTTTGCTGTGAAATCAGTCCCTTGATGAGAGGCGAAGCTGTTTGGAATAACATGGTGAATAAGGCATTCTGTAAGTCCATGGATGGTAGGTTTGGCAGAAGCATTGCAGGCATGGAAGGCAAAACTGTATCCAGAGTAAGTGTCTATTTCAGTAACAGCAAAATGCTATGCTTTCCATGATGCAAGCAGTCCAATGTAATAAACCTGTCACCAGGTTGCTGGTTGATCAGCTCGAGGAATGGGGTCATATAGAGGACTCAGTGTTGGTCTTTGCTGTTGATAGATTGGGCACTCAGCAGTGGCTATAGCCAAGTTGACCTTGGTGAGTGGAAGTCCATATTGCTGAGCCAATGCACAACTTCCATCCCTGCCACCACAGCCATTTTGTTCATGAGCCCATTAGGTGGCTGTGGAAAGAGGATGACTGGTTTTTCACAGAAAGTGTCACCCTATCTACAAGATTGTTGAGATCCTACTCTGCCAAGGTTACCCTTTGGTGAGTATTCACATAAGACATAATTACCTTCACTTCTTTGGTCATTCAGAAATGTCTATCCTCAAACTCTTCCCCATACCTCCTTGTTTCCAATTTTCTGATCATGTTCTTTCCAAGTCTCTGCCCATCCAACCAAACCATTGGTCACAACACGTGAATCAGTATGTAATTTGCCATCTGGTCATTTCTCCTTCCAAGCTAAGTGCACTGCTCAAAGTTCTGCCAATTGGAAGGGTTTCCTTTCACAACTGTCCTTCATGGAGGTCTCAGAAAGGGGCTGTAGTGCTGCCACTGTCCACTTTCGAGTGGTACCTGCATAATGCATGGAATCATCTGTAAACTAGGCTTGAGTATTCTCTTCCTCAGTCAGCTGATCATAAGGAACTCCCCATGAGGCCATAAGTACAGACCTATGGAGACCATGGGCATTTGGGCCACTTCCTCATGACACTTACTTGTCCATTCAGGCCCTACTCAGGCCCAATTTCATATATACCACTTCCATTTAATGATGGAGTGCTGCTGCGTGCATCCAACTTTATGGCTCTGTGCGTCAGACACCACCAGTTCACGATGGGCGGCTCAGGCCACACGGTGATTTGGTGGCCCATGGTAAAGCACTCACTCTCTATTAAGAGAAAGAGAGAGAGATTTATATCAAGGAAATGGCTCACAGGGTTGTAAAGGCTGGGAATTCCCAAGTTCATGGGTCAGGGGTCCGGCTGGAGGCTTCTCGTGACTCAAGTAGCCGCCGAAAAAACAAAACCAAACCGTTGCCATTGAGTAGATTCCAACTCATAGTGACCCTATAAGACAGAGTAGAACTGTCCCATAGGGTTTCCAAGGAGCAGCTGGTGGATTCGAACTGCCAACCTTTTGCATAGCAGCCATAGCTCTTAACCACTGGGGCTCCCATAGGCTGACAAACCCAAGATCGGCAGATTGGATGGTAGGTTGCTAGCTCACAGGCTGCAGAGGCTGGCGAATCCAAGATGTTCAGGTAAGACGTTAAAATTATAGAGATTATGGAAAAATTGTCGATAATTCAGAAATTCTAATACTCTAATTAAAAGTAGTTTTTCAAAAGAGAACTGGTATATACTATTAGAACGTACAGATCCTTTCTCCCTGGAGTAGCCTACACATGCACTGAAATAGAGTGAATCGACTTTAAGGATTTGAGTCTTACAGCATGTATCAAAATTTTTCTCAAAAATATATTTTGTATTCTTATTGAAATGTCTACATATACCTTACTTTCAGGTCCTTTCTTTACTTTTAATTTATGATTTTTTAAAGTCTCTTAAGAAATTGACTGCTATGGCAAAAGTATAAAATTGTATTTTTGCCTTTGTAATACATATACCAAGGAGCTCTGGTGACACTACGGATAAGCCCTTGGCTGCTTACTGAAAGGTCAGCAATTTGAACCCACTGGCTGCTCTGCAGAGGAAAAGACCTGGTGATTTGTTCTCACAAAGATCACAGCCTAGGAAACCCTATGGGGTAGTTCTACTCTGTCACATTGAGTGACTATGAGTTGGAATTGACTTGATGGCACACAACAACCACAATATAGACTCCAAAGCACCATTAGGATAAATGCTTATCACTGCCTTGTTCTATACCATTTAATAAAATAAAGCCTTAATTTGTCTCTCTTAGAGAATAAAATTGATCAAAGTAAACTATTTTTGAAATTCAGAAAACATGAAGTTTGAAATAATAATATGAGGTATTTAGATATTGTACCCATAAAGTAGTAATTTCATCTCTTAGGAACCGAAATTTTTTAACCAAAAGACTATAGTTAGCATATTACTTGATAAAATTTGAAATGGAATTCTAGTGTATTAATCATGAAAAATCTGACAACTAAGTTATATTTGTTATTTTCATAAATGTTTCAAATTAAACTATTAACACTTCTTTGATTCAAGTGCTAAAATATTACTTCAGGCACAAAACCAAAACAACAAACACGCTTCTGATATTAGAAACAACTTTAAAAGTGATTATTTTATTTTAAAAAGGCAGAACAATTAAATTTCTCTAAGTACTGCAGTAGTTGTATAATTTCTCTGGAAATGCATAACAGTATTTCACATATAGGGTAGCTCTGAGCTAGAATTGAATCGAAAGCTATGAGTTTGTTTGTTTGTTTTTTATGATTGCATTAAGATTGAAAAGGGGAGACCTGCTGGTGAAGTCGTTAAGAGCTCAGGCCGCTAACCAAAAGATAGGCAGTTCAAATTCACTGGCCGATCCTTGGAAACCCTTTGGGGCAGTTCTACTCTGTCCTATAGGGTTGCTCTGAGTTGGAATCTAGCCGACAGCATGCAACAACGACCACAAGATTCATAAACAAGCTTATAATTTTAGAAGTCTTAATGACTAAGTGTTCAAAAAAGCAATGGAATTGAAACTTGGAATACAAAATTAAATGTTAAACAAAACATACAATATAGAAAATTTTAATTAAAAAAAGAGCTCTCTTACTACACATGTTGTTGTTGTTGTTAGGCTCCATGGAGTGTGTATATATATATATATAGGAGTCCTGGTAGTGCAACGTTTAAGTACTCGACTACTAATGGAAAGATCAGTGACTCGAACTCACCCAGTGGCTCTGAGGGAGAAAGACCTGGCCATCTGCTTCAGTAAAAATTAACCAGAACAAAAACCAAACCCCTTGCCATCAAGTCAATTTTGATCTCACAGCGACCCTAGAGGACAGAGTAGAACTGCCCCATAAGGTTTCAAGGAGCGGCTGGTGGATCCAAACTGCCGTTCTTTTCATTAGCAGCTCACTAAGCCACCAGGGCTCCCAGTAAAGATTACAGCCAAGAAAACCCGATGGGCAGTTCTACTCTGTTACCTGGGGTGGTTAAGTGTCAGACTCGACTAAAGGGCACCCAACAACAAACAACTATATGGTGGGAGATGCTGCTACTCAACCGTGGTTTTGAAACGATGCCAGGTGAGTGGACCAACCTCACAGGCAGCAGCTGATACCTGAACCAAGACAGGACACTGTAACTACAATTACAGTTTAAGGAGTGGGGGGAAATGTAAAGTCTGCAGTGATGCTGAGACATCCTTGAGCTCTAGAATTCTATATATATTATCATGTGTAATCTAGGGAAGTTTCTCATAAGAACTTTGAAGAAAACGACATGTTCCAATGTCTATACTTAGGAGAAGATGTACAACTGAAGGGATTTCAGGGGAAGTAAATGAATTTTGCTGGATACAGGCACTAAGAATCTTAGAATCCATCTATTAATTTGATAGTTAGTAGTGTTTCCCAAATAAATTACTAACATAAGTATTTGGCAAAAGATAATGACTTGTTTTTCAGATAGTCCAAAGTGTTAAGGGATAGGTTCAAGAGCACTAAGATGTGAAATGAAACACATCACCCTGCCGTGTTACAGAAAACTATTTGAGAGGCCCATAAAAGATTCCTTAACAACCAGAGACATACATGTTTTTTAATAGCAGAAGAATATTATGTATTTTAAAAAAAAGTCAGTGTATTTGTTTTCTATTGCTGTAATAAATCACCAAAAGCTTAATAGAGTCTTGAAACAAAATATATTTACTATCTCATAGTTTCCATGGGTCAATAGCCTGGACACTTAACTGCTTCCTCCATTTAGGGCTTCGCAAGCCTACGGTCAAGGGGTTCACCAGGCTGCGGTCTCATCTGAGGCTCAGGATATTCTTCCAAACTCATGTGATTGTTGAAACAATCCATTTTCTTGGAACTGTAGGCTGGCCTGGAGAGAATCCCTTTATTCAAGGAATATCCAAATCCTCTTTTAAAGGGATAGTCTGATTATGTCAGGCCCACACATGGTAATCCCCCTTTGATTAACTAAAAGTCAACGTTTTAGGGATATTAACTGAAAAGTCCCTTCAATGTTCCATAAAAATGTAATATGATCACCAAGGTGATATTTCCTTCATATTCACAGTTTCCACCCACTCTCAAAGCAAGATATTTTTACAGTAAAAATGCACCAGAAGGCAGAAAACTTGGGGACCATCTTATCATTCTGCCTACTGTAGTCGTGAACTGTAAAGGTCTGAGATTTTTACCCTAATTGGAAGGTAATTTTTAGCTTGCCACAGTTTTATAGATGCCAAGAGATTCTTGGATCAGAGGAGTCCTGGTGGGGCACTGGCTAAGAGCTTGGCTGCTATCCAAAAAGTCAGCAGTTTGAATTCACCAGCTGCTTCTTGAAAACCCTATGGGGCATTTCTGCTCTGTCCTATGGGGTCGCTATGAGTCGGAATTTACTTGATAACAATGAGTTTGGTTTGACTTTGTTTATTACTCAAAAACTAGCAAGTAACATGTGCTTTTTGATCACATCAGTTCTTCTTGCCTCCCAAAACGATTCAGGGTTATGCTGAGCAGCCCAGGTAGACGCTGCACAATTAGTGAACTCTTATAAAAAGGCTACTTGCAATCTTGCCAAACCTTTGCACTTTGGGACCACATTATTTTCATTATGTTGAACAGGAACAAAGTCTTCTCTATCCTGTCTTCCAAGGCTGTTTGCTATATAAACATCCTTGAAAAGATTGTCTAGAAAAAAAGCCTTTAATGCCTCTTACACAGAAGTCATGCAAAAATCCAAGAGGCCCATAGGGAATTCCCTCTCAGCAGCAGACTGCTCATCAATATGCCAAAAAGATGTTTAAATTCCCCCAAGGTATATTTTTTGGTTTGAAAATCATAACAAAATACATTTGCTTACTATTTACATTTTTCTTTAAAATTTATAATTTTTTTCTTTCACATGCTAAAATATTGCTACCGAAGGGAAAGGAAAGTGCTATCTGAAAAAAAAAATAGGCACAATTTTTACTTATTTAGTATTTACTTTATGCTAATTGTGGCTTTGAGGAGCCTGGCGGCTCAATGGTTAAGCAACCCTCTGCTAACCGAAAGGTTGGCGGTTGGAACCCACCAGCCACTCCTTGGGAGAAAGATGTGGCAGTCAGCTTCCATAAAGATTTACAGTCTTGGAAACCCTGGAGATCAGTTCTACTCTGTCCTACAAGGTTGCTGTGAGTTGGAATCACCTTAATGGTAATGAGTTATTGGGGTTTGGAAAGATTACATTTGTAATGAACATTATATAACTTAAAAGTAGTGATGCTGGCATGGAAATCAAAATTAGTTGAATTCTCAAATTGATATTTTATTTCTTCATTTGTTTGCTTTTCAGTTTTGCTTTTGCCTGCTTCCACTCTTTGAACACCATGACTTTAAATATAAAATGAGACAAAGAAAGGGCATGTGGAATGAATTAAGGAAAAAAAAAACAAAATCCTGGAAACTCAATTGAAATAATAAAGCATTTTTAGCAGTTTCTTTTATTATAAATATTTCTTTTCTGATCACAGACTTTAAAAAAAAATTAATTAATTCAAAACATTTTGTTGAGCACTTCTTCTATCAATGCATTTCACCAAAAGAAAATAAAATGGGATATAGGTTAAAATGAAATATGCTAATATTTGAATTCATATTTGTTATCTAATTTTCTTTTAAAAATAGGTAGATGAGAGAGAAAGAGAGAACTTACTAAGTTTTTAATACTTCCTTCCATCGATAAAAATTTGTTTAGTCACAAAAATAGTTTACCTTTAATTACAGACTTAATGATAATTATTAAAATATTATTGTAGATAAAATTGTAATTGAGAAGAATGTTTTACCATTTAGTAGAACACATCACCCCCAGAATAATTTGACAATATAACTTTCAAACCATTATTTAAATCCACAATTTCTTTCAAATATAGGTGTTTATTTAATCACTTGGTCAGCTCATAATTATTGATTATAGGCTAAGCTATACTTGTTAATCTCCAATGATACAGATATGAACATTGCTCCAAAATTTCTTAGTATTATTGAACCTATGTTTAAAATATGTTTGTGTATAGAAAATTCTGCTTAATTTTTTTTTAAATTCATGATATGAATTTAATGAAGTTCTGTTAATCAAATATTACTTTTTAACTTACTCTCTTGTTAACATTTATGTTAACCGTACCATGATAAATACAAAAATATGTTATAAAATTATTCACCATAATAAAAACCACTTTAGGCTAAATTATTTTAACTAAGTTTCCAAATACACTATAATACAAAATAGATTACAGACGTTTGTTGACATTTGAACTAATCAAAGACTATCACAAAAATGTGCTTTTTTCTTCAACTTTAAAGAAGTAATTTTTACATCTCCATGCTTGATCTGATTGATCAGACTGGAGAAATAATCTCTTTTAAACAAGCATATCGCTGTGAAATCAACTAGCCTTAACATTAGAAGAATTTGGCATTTATATAAATAGTGATCAATTATCTTGGACAAACAATATAAGATGATCTGTTGTTAAATGCTATGTGTTATATTTTAACACAAATGTGTTTGCTTTGTCAAATTTGTGCTTAGACCTTGTTCACTCACCCATGGTCAGAAAATATATATCATAGTTGTATATTTAGAGAGAGAGTCTGATCCATATTATGTATTTCTCCTTATTAAGTTTGCATTGGCTTTCCATCAGTTTCTTGAAACAATGTATTTATTACTGAAAAGGAAAAAATGAAGGGAATACAATAATAAAGTTAAAAATAAATACTAAAATGAACATTGCATGAAAGAGAGATTTTTGGATCTTCCTTCGTTTTCCACTCTTGTATTCCAAGTGCTAGACCATTACTTTGTACATTGTAGGTGCTAAATACTTGGGTCCATTGAGTCGATTCCCACTCATAGTGACCCTACAGGACACAGTAGAACTACCCCACAGGATTTCCAAGGGGTGGCTGGTGGATTCGAACTGCTGACCTCTTGGTTCGTAGCTGAGCTCTTAAATAATGTGCCACCAGGGCTATATATATATATTAATGAATGGCTTTAAAAAGTTATTTTCCCAGAATTAAAAAAAAGACACAGGTTAAAAAGTATGTAAGACTGAATAGGAGCAAGAAAAGTAACATAGAGTGATTTAAAAAAAAAAAAAAAAGACCATGTCTTGACTGTGCCACCAGGTCTCCTCTCTTGACATAGTACAATAAAATTGTGTACAGTTAGGGAAAGAAAAAAGTAAATCTTACAAGCTTTCAGAGAGAATTAACATATCTATCACTGGAAAATGAGAAATCCATTAGTATCTGACTTTGTATCTTTGAGTAAATAAACTTTCTATCTAAACATCTATAAAATATTTATTAAAATATACCACAGAGCAGGCCACAAAAATTCCAAAATTTAATAAAGCAGAAAGACCAGGTTATCTGAATTCATTTCAAAAATAAATACCGGAGATATATGCTAAGTGATATTTCAACCTGACAACTAATAAATAACTGAAAGAGCAGATATTTTCTTTTATATAATTAGTAGTTGGTTTAGTAAGAAAAATTCCATTGTTAAGATTTTATTTTTATTCA
>NW_004444173.1:79916-81971 GCF_000243295.1 Trichechus manatus latirostris
GGCTTGGGTGAGGAGCACTTAGTTTTCAAGGTAACACTATGGGGAAACCTATGCGGCAGTTCTACTCTGCCCTACAGGGTGGCTATGAGGCGAAATTGACTAGATAGTAATGGGTTGTAGTAATAGTCGTAGTAGCATATATTATATATATATATGTATAAATCTACATTCATATGCAGTCTTGATAAATGGCCAAGTTATTCCTTTCAATTAAGAATGCGCTAACCAGAGTCCCACATTGTCTTTCTTTCACCAACACCCATAATGATTCATCATTGATTTCCAGTTTCACCTTTCTTAGAGAGTGCCAACAGAAATTAAAGCAACCTTAGGGGAAATATCCTAATAGACTTTCAATTTTTCACTTTTTTTCTCCTTCATTTATTTGATCAAGTTACTGTTAACTGAATCGTTCCAAAGTTTCAATTTACTTTTAGAATAGAAACAATAATTTTCTTTTAATTCTGATGTCTAAACATGTTAGTTATTTCTATATTAATATTATTTTTTATATGTCTTTCTAATGGTTTGATTTTTTTTAAATTAATAGACTGTATTTTTGAACAGTTTTAGGTTTACAGAAAAATTGAGCAGATAGTCAAGAAATATTCCATATATTCCCCTCTCCTGCAATAGTTTCCTTCTTATTAATTAGCATCTTTCACTGGTGTGCTACATTTGTTACAATTACTGGATCAATTTTGATATATTATTATCAGCTAAAGACCAAAACGTATATTAAGCTTCTTTTATATTATACAGTTTTATAAGTTTTGGCAAATGCACAGCAACATGTATCTATTATTACAGAATCATATAGTTTCACTGCCCTAAAAATCCATGCCATGTCTTTTTGTTACTTGATACCTCTTTTCTTTTTATTATTGAATAATATTCTATTTTATGGATGTATCACAAGTTGTTTACCTATTCACCTACTGAAAGACATATTGGTGTCTTCCAGTGTCGGGCACTATGAATAAAGCCACTATAAACTTTCATTTTCAGGCCTTAGCGTGAATAACTATTCAGCTCATTTGGGTGAATATCTAGGATCATGATTGGTGTATTATATGGTAAGATTTTGTTTATTTAGCTTTGTCAGAAACCTAAAATTGTCTTACAAAGTGGCTGTACTACTGTTGATTAATCATTAGACCAAGACCATATTGCACTTCTTTACCTGGTTTTGAGGATCTGTCTTTTCCATCTTAGGCTCCTCCCCAGGGCTACTTTGCATTCTTAGATCGGTACACTGTACAATGGTTCTTCCACTAAGGCTTTTCATCCATTTACATAATAAATATTTAGTTATTTTCAAATCATTTTCTTATAATTTTGGTGACTCTAACGATGGGTGATTTAAATAGGTAGTATAATAAATTTCCAAAAGATAGTTGTATAGTGTCTTATTCTAATAAAATCAATACATTTATGATAATTTTCTCTCCAATGAAAGTCAAGCATATTGTTTCAACTTGGTCAATATTATCCTTCTGCTTTGACTTAAACAGGAAGAACAAATTAAAAAAATCAAGAAAACTAACTGATCTAACAACATTCTAAATAAAAATCTGCTTTCCAAGTGATATACCTTTAGGGAAGCACTTGAAAAAGTATAAAAAAGTATATTTATTAGTCCTCCATTTAAATTAGGTATTTACAATTCATTCTATGTCATTTACTCTTTTTTTAAAAATATCAGAAGTATATGGATGAATTTCCAATTTAAATTAACAACTTTCACTATAGCACAAATAATAATGTAATAATTATTTTACCACTAAAAGACAAAAGCAAGTATAATAAAAATTTATACTGGATTTTACTATGTAATGAACTGCTAATCATAACAACTGTTTATTTGCTGCTATGGAAATTTTGACAGTGCAAAAATTAACTACTGTCAAATGCAAGTGAATGATTTCATAATACTATTTTTAAATACTTCGAACTCTAAAATAAAATACTAAGTTAGCATATTACTTCTCCCCAGAAGTTAGAAAAAAATTAAAAAGAAAATTTTCAGAGCAAGTAAAAAGGAATTAAAAAGAC
>NW_004444173.1:82278-83958 GCF_000243295.1 Trichechus manatus latirostris
AAAATACAGTATAGATGGGAAGTTTTAAAAATGTATTTATTTATGAATATTTCCACATTAAAAAAAATCAAATTACCCTGGGTTTTGTGTTCTCATTGAAAGAATTTTGTATCTTGTGTATAATGAAAAAAAAATGAGGGGCAGAAAAGTGAAGCATTTATAGATTGTCAGCATTTAGCATATATTCTAAATAAATATGAAGATAATAAAATACTCTTTAAAAATAGTGCTAAGTGTTCATTACAGCCTTGTAGGCTTTTTCCCAAGAACCCCACCAGACACTTACAAGAAAGATAAGGGAGAATGCTGAGAAAATTTCCCCCTAAGCTGGCTGGAGGAGGAGAACAGCAGCTATGGAGGAAAATACCCAGATCCATCTCCCCTATCTCCCTGATACAACAAAAACCTTAATCTCAATGGGGAAAGTCATCATGACAAAAAATTATTGAAGGACTATTGTTAAATCTATAACAGATAAGATTTCCTTTTTGGTAATGCATTGTTTCTTGAGAGGATCACAAAATAACTTTATGAGTTTGATAATTTTATTTTTATTATCTAGACAGAGACTTCAGAAAATTTTGAACATTAATAAATTAAAAAAGCAATTAAAATTATATCCAACAAAATTGTTTTGAATAAGATGAGAAACCTTAAAATTACTGAATTATTTTTAGGTATAATCTATGGAATAAACCCATATGTTGTTAGCTCCATTTCTCTCCAAAATATAAATATTTCTCTATGAGATCAACTGAAGAGATTTTTTTCCGAAAATTATACAGGTAAAGATTTTACATAACTGCAACAAAAACTAAACTGAGGCAAAATTGTTTGAGAGACTGATATAGAAAAATATCACAAAAAAATGCATGGAAAATATGCAATTTTGACAGAATATTTTGTGAACAAATTGTATGACATTCTATCTTTGTTTCACTGGACATCTTTAAATTCTTTGGTAAACGATGCAATAGAATTTCTTTTGAAGCTACTAACTTCTATATCAATGTTTTATTGTGTGATTACTTTTCCGTTTCAATAAAATGCAAAGGTATTTTGAAAATATATTTACCAAACACAGAGTTAAAACCACTGTCAAATACGCAATAACAAAATTGTATTAATACCATAATGCAATTATAAACAAAATAGAGGCAACAAGCCATATCTTTAAGACAGTTTAATGATATAATAAAGGTACAGATAGTGTAGTCTAAGTCAAATTATACTTTTGAAGGTCCACTTCTGATCTTTTTGTTTAATACTAATTTTAATGACACTTGAGGTAAAATTGGGGCCCTGGTGGTGCAGTGGTTAGGAGCTCTGGCTGCTAACCAAAAGGTCGGCAGTTTGCATCCACCAGCTGCTACTTGGAAAGCCTGTGGGGGCAGTTCTACTCTATCCTATAAGGTCGCTATGAGTTGAAATCGACCAGGCAGCAACCTGCATTTGGTTTTGGTTTAGATAATATTAATGATATAAAAATTATGTAGATGAAACCCAAAGGGATCTACATAAATGGAGAAACATACCATACTCATGGATAGGCAGACTCAACATTGTGATAATGTCAATTCTACCCAAAGCAATTTACAAAAACAATGCAATCCCAATCCAAATACCAACAACATTCTTCAAAGAGATGGAAAAACTAATCATTAACTTTATATGGAAAGG
>NW_004444173.1:86239-89944 GCF_000243295.1 Trichechus manatus latirostris
TCAGAGTGTTAATATGTTGTGGGGTTGTTAACCAATGTCATAAAACAACATGTGTACTACTGTTTCATGAGAAACTACTTGTTCTGCAAGCCTTCACCTGAAGTACAATAAAATATAAAAAAAAAAAAGGAAAAAAAATTATGTAGAAACAAAATTTTATGTACATAATGGCCGTGTAAGCATTGAAGAGATTAAAGAAAATGAAGTAATAATGTTTATGAAAAATATATTAATACTAGTTAAATTGTACAGTTGCTTTATATTCCCGCTAATTCCTCTGAAACCAATAAAACATTTTCGAAGAACAGAAAACGGGCCCTGAACTTAACTGTACACAACACCATTTTCTTAATGCATTGCTCAGAACAAAACAAAACAAAACAAACCTATCCCAATTTTTGTGGTTTAATACGACCACAATTATTTACTTATTTTAGAATTTTGTCATTTGGGCACAGTGTAGGGGAGGGGGAGCAACTCATCTCTGCTCTACATAGCGTCAGTCAGGATAACTCTTCTGGAGCTAGGGAATTAGCTTCCAAGATGACATGGCTGGCAGTTGATGTTAGGTGGCTGGGATCAGTTGGGACTGTCAACTGAAGCATATGAGCATGTGTTTTGTGGTTCTCACACCTAGTCAAATGGGTATCAAAAGAGAACACTTCATGGGTGAATGTTTTCAGAAAGGGGAAGCAGCTGGTGTAGGTCTAAAAAGGGCTAGGTCCCGAAGGAAAGTTGTACTTACCGTGTATATTACTGGTAAAAGCAGTCGACAATGGAACCCAAGATCAATATAGAAAAAAAAAAGTTTGCCATGGAGTCAATTCCAACTCATAGCGACCCTATAGGACAGAGTAGACCTGCCTCGTAGATTTTCCAAGGAGCAGCTGGTGGATTTGAACCACTGAGCTATTGGTTAGCAGCCAAACTCTTAACTACTACACCACCAGGGCTCCAAGATCAATACAGAAGGAGGGATAAATACCATCTTCTCATTAAGATTATTAACAAAGAACATGTGGTTATCTTTATGGCTCCTCACCTACTATCAGCCCGCCTATGATCCAACATTGTATTTCAAATCTATCTGTCTCTATATTGGATGCATCAATATAATCTTCAAAAGACAGATTTATAATAGTGAGAGAATATTCTTCTCCTAAATGAATTTTTCTAATTTAAAAAAGCATAATACATGTAAGTACATCACATAAAATTTAAAATGTTATAAAATAGAAAGTACAGCAAATAATATTTAAAATTAGAGTAAAATTTAAAGTTGAAATTAAGTGATGAACATAGTAAGGGATAGATATTAAAGGAGTATCAATGTATAAGGGGAACTAAACTTGAGTTTTTGATTTTTTTTCCCCTTACAATATATTATAATTCCCTTTGAATTACTGCAATGCATTTTATGCAATGATTTACTAGATAAATTGTCATAGTTTAAACTCCACCAATATCAATAACAAGAAGAGAATGTAGATTTTCCAGATTAATATTTTTAAAACCACTTAAGTACTGTACTTTTATTTGAAACATAAAATACAGCAATCATTTCTATAAATAATGAAAAAATAGTGTAGGCAGTCATAAAATATAATTTCCACAAAAGTATGATATGGAATAGATTTATAATAAAGTATTTTTTCTAGTGAATTTGAGTTCCTAAATAATTTCACTAAAATTTTAATATTCTATTATGGTATATTTAATAATTAGATTTGTATGAGTGATAGTTTGTGGTTATGGTTATTGTTATTGAGAAGTAAATAGTATACTGACAGAATATTTATTTTAAGAAGAATTGCTGTATCCTAATTCACACAGATATATCTTAGAATTTAAATAGCTTGTTCAATCTGCTTTGCCCAATTAAAGTTACTCAATTCACGTTCAGTCATTCTTTGAAAAAAAATGAAGCAAGATTATTTATGGACAGTAGGTTCTTAATGGTAGATGAACTGCAGAGTTGGTTGATATGGATGTCAACTCCTGCATAAACAACAAAACTTCACAAAACTAAAAAGACTGAAAACCCTTCTCTCAGCCCCTCTATGACCCAGTTGAGGAGGAAAAAAAAAAAGATAGTTTCCAACTTACGTGATGATGAGCAACGTTGTGCATTGTTTATCAAGGTGAATAGCATTATAAATGGTCTTATTATAAAATGAATTTAATTTTATATTAAGCAAAAAAGCAACATATGAAAGGCAACCAAGGACTAAATTCACTGCTGGTTAAATGGCATAGTAAAAGGAAAGAAACAAAGCATCTTTATCTTTACCACCTCTGTGTAACTGTATGTTCTGGACGACAGTGTTTACACTTTCTAGATTTCTGGGTCCTGAAGTATAAAATAGGGTCATATTCAAGATCTGAATTATATCTAAGGCAATTTAGGTTCAGAAAAATCTATGTTTAAAAAAATAACTTATAGGAAGTTTATTTCTTTAGCACACTTGTTACACAAAACCGAAGGAAGCAACAGAAAAAATCTATAATAGTATCATAAATTATAATATTCACTTCAAATAAAATATATTTCTTCTTTGTCTCCTTTTAATACTACTTCTATTAATCATTTCTTATTCTGGTCAACATTTTTTTTTTTTAAAGTAAAGAAGGAAGTTTTATTCGACATATACTCAAAAGGACAAAAGTGGGAAAACAGACAAGCATGCTGCCACAACCATGTCTGCCCAAGTCCAAAGAATATCACAGAATAAGCAAGAATGGGAAAACGGACAAGCATGCTGCCACAGCCATGTCTGCCAGAGTCCAAAGAAGGTTACAAAATTATCAGTATATATCAACATCACAAAATGGGTAGAATCATTAAAATCATCAACTTTTCACTGATTGGCTAGAAATTGTAACCTTACATTTTAAATCATCTTTTCTTAACAATCATTCGTATGGGTTTCAGTAACAAAAGTAAGGAGGGTCTTCATTGGTCCAACAAATTCCTATTCACTAAATGCTAACAGAAAAAGATAAGAGTGGAAAGTCTTTCGTGTTGTGTTTGATCAGCTTTATGTGAAAGTTTCCCTAAAAGATAGGATTTTCTAAGATTATCTTAGCTATTGTCTTTATACCTCAGGGCCCAGTTGATGTGTCCTTGTGAGTCCTTGTGAGTCCTTGTGAGCCTAGTTCCAGCTGGGTCACATTCTGTATGCTCAAGGAGAGGGAATAGTAACTCCAATATTATTTCCTAAATCAGTCCCTCCTTTTGATCAGAGATTGGAAATAACACATTGATGATCAGTACCTGGACTTAGTTGAACTCATAGATGGCGGCCATGGCAGGCTCTTTAAACTCATGGTGCTGGTTTTCCACCGGATACCATCTGGTTCTTCACCAGGTTATTAAGTAAGAACAATGCTCCCATCAATGGCATTGCGGAGTAAGCAGACTCAATGTACAACAACATTTTAGCCTGAGGCCTTCTTTTGCCATTTAGGTGTGTAAGACAATAGAGGATAAATTTTATTATGCCTAATACTATCAGGATGTACACTAAGAATATTACTACCCCTTGGAGTAGTGATCTAGCCCATGTACTTATTCCTGATGGTAACCAACCGAATAGATCTGGTGTTTGTAAGGGTGTGACAATGTGTAATCAAGTAGCTTGCTGTCTAATTCTATGTATATCTTGTCTACAGCACAGACTACACTTTCTTGGACTAATAAAAAAA
>NW_004444173.1:91633-128094 GCF_000243295.1 Trichechus manatus latirostris
TGTTCCATGTGATTCTGGATCAGCCACAGTCTGCAAACTCGTCAGCTTCTGCATAGGAGCTCTGGAAATTTTATTCAGTCTAGTCACAGTCTTTTTAGCAGGTCCAATACAGTCCATCTTTTTGTTGAGATATTTTGGTCAAACTTTTTCAGCAAATCAGCAAAGTAAAAACTTATTTGCAGATGACAAAACTGAATATGGCCATGATTAATTGATAAACACAATATTCTTAATAGTGAAAGACCTGATAGAAATTAATTATAAGCATAACATAAAGGCCAAATAAACTCAGTTAAACAAAACTTCAGCTAAAAATATTTATAAGTATAGCCATTAACCATATTCAAAGAGCTTCAGATATAATGCAGAATAATTTTGAGACAAAATACCATATAGTCAGGATATACCAAGAATATACCAAGATTATCAAATCTCTAAATACCTGAATAGTAATAAAAAAAACTTCATAGGTAAATGATGTGAATTCTCTAATCAAACCATTAACTTTGATAATGCTAGATTCAAAAAGATAAAGTTGCGACCACGTTAGCAATAAAGAGATAATATAGGTTACTGTGAAACAATACTTAAGTTACTTAACCAAAGATGTTAAAGTAAAAACCTTAGCTTTCTTTTCTAAAAGCCATGCAGCTTAGTAATCAAACTCAGGAATCTTATTCTAATGAGAGGTCAAACCTTTGTCTTCCAGGCAGATTACACAAAAATAAATTCACCCTTTAACTCAGAAATTAAGTAAAATTTTGTTATTTTAACTGTGAGAAACCCAATTCTTTGTTTTATATGCTACTTAACATTAAAACTTTAAAAAGTCTCATAAATTAAACCATTAAACTTTAGTCGGACAGATGAAACTTGACCATATTAAATGAATTTCTTTTTCAATAAACCTCTTAAAGGTTGCCTTTGTTGGGTATCTCTTACAGTGAATCCCTTTAAATGGCAAAAATGAACACCTATTCACAGACTTAAATATATATATCTATATATCCTCTTGTGGCATAAAAAGACAAAGTATACGAACTTACATTATGACAAATACCTGTTAACTTAATAACATAAATAAGCTACCTAAAATACCTTTGAAATTATTTTAAGCATGTATACCATTAAAACATAACTGTTGTTGAAAGAAAAGTCTATTTAAACATTCTAAGATTTCGTTCAACTTTTACTACTTCTCATATTTTCCCCAATCTAATTTTAGCCCTTAAAGATTTTATCAACTAGCTTTGGAAATCACAAAGTCTCTGCTCACTTGACCGATTCATTGATATGGATATAACCTTAAGTGTTTGGCTACTGCTGGAAACATTTTTCCAGGCAACTTCAGCTGTGTCTCACAGTGATTTCTATTTTTTTTTACTTCTTAAAGTTCCCCTATAATAGAGAGAACTTGTTTACAGTTCTATGATTAGGATCTACCCAATTTCTGATAACTATAGCAAAGGAGCAATTTTTCTTTTGTCTCAAAAGAGTCTCCATCTAGCTGGAAAGGGGTCTTTCAAAAGTGTCCCTGGAGCTACAGGACCTTGGAGACTGGGAGGTGGGGAGGCCTGATCATGCCCCGCCCTCACTCTCTTGACTCATGGAATAAATTTACATATGTTTAAATTGATGGTGGCATTTTGAAAGACAAAAGATAGCTAATTTCTATCTTTTTTACTGTTCTGGAACTGCTACTTTTACTTTAAGACAAAACTATCCTTTTTCCTTCAATAGAACACATTTCACATTTACCTAGAAAGGTTTCGCTTTTAAGATTGACATAGTACAAAACATGAAGATCTTAGCGTACTTTGCAAATAGACCAATTTATATCAAAGTTTCTCCGAGTAGCTATTAAAAATCTAAATCATAAGACAGACACAAGACACTGTTTTTTGTGGATGAAGAAGGAACTGAGGTTCTATGACTAGCCTTACAAAAAACAGCAATTCTCAGCCATAGCCACAAATCTAATACAAGACAAACTTAGACACAATGCTCTAGATCAGAAGCAAGCTCTTAGAACAAAAGGAGAAAGACCACATAAACTCACCAGATAATACCACACAAAACAAGGATATGGGGATCCTAGTTTCTGAAAGTGTATATACCAACGGTTGGTAAGATCGACTCAATTCAATGGAAAAAACAGGTACAGAACTACCCCTTCTCCCTTAAATATCATAACACAGGTCAGGAGCTGCCACCTCCCCCTGAGAATTTGGCAAAACAGGCAAGAGCTGCCACCTCTCCCTGCGAATTTGGCAAAACAGAGCACTATTTTCCAGGTTTTCTCTGAGCCACAAAAAAGCCCGAATTTTGCAGCTTATAGTGACTCACAGCTCTTTGAAAATAGAATTACCTCTTCAAACGTCCGAATCCAGGCCCAAACTGCAGTTCACTTAAAGAGTTACTAAACGTCTCTCTTACCCACACGGTCAAGCAAAAATCTAAGAAAGATTCTCCTTAATCAATCAACAGGTTTTACAAACAAATATAAGAAACAAAACTTAAGAAAACATGAGAAAGAGAACAACAAAGAATAAGCAAACTTTCGTTTTCTGAGAGCACTCACCCCGTCAATGTCTAAGGAACATGGAGTGGGACCACATGGGTCCAGAAGATAGGACCTCTCTTTGCCGGCTTTTGCTCCGCAGTCCAGGTCTCTTTGAAGTGTACTGGATTCATAGCTCAGGATCCTGCTCACAGCGCCGTTAACTGTTGTAGGGGAAAAATATCACAAAGTTTAGTAAAGTAAAAAATAAAGTTTTATTTGGCATATATTCACAATGACAAAAGTGGGAAAACGGACAAGCATGCTGCCACAACCATGTCTGCCGGAGTCCCTCTGGTCAACATTTTCATGTTAATACCGTAATTCTACTTTATTCATTTCACTCAAAGAAGTGAAATGAATTTTAATAAAACAATCCTATAGACTTGCAAAATTACATTTCCCAATTAGTTTGAAAACTGTTTCTTATTATTAATTAATTGGATATAACATAAAATGAAAATGAATATTGTAGAAAAAAGAAAAAATAATCAGAGAAAATCACAGCTTATTATTTTGGGGTGACATAAAAATCTATGACATGAAAATGACAGTTATGTGACAACACTTAGGCTTGTTAGCAACTGAATTTTCCCCTTCATGAGTTGCCATTTAGATGGTCTTGAGATAATATTAATTGCAACATAAGAAAAACAGTGCAGATATGAATGTAGATCTTTATGCACAGATTCTGAAATCGTGTTAGTAAAAACATTCTGGTAGTTTTTAATGAAGTTTAAAAAGGAAGTCCCAGTAAGTTAGATGCCAGAATATACTTACTGTGAGTCTCCCCTTTTTCTTCTGTCTGGTAACTGGCAGGCTTAACTCTAAACACTGTCTCCAATTAATTGTAAGCAATGAAAGTAAGTTTGAATATGAATTTAGCACCACAATAATTAATTGTTAAATCACAAATATTTATATTTTACTGCTGCAGGAACATTTAAATAATTTATCATTGTTTGTGAAAAGTATAAAATTATTTTTATAACAAAATATTGATTTTCTAATTTTGATTCACTATAATATACATAAATTACATGTAAATGTAAAGTTGATTTTAAATGGAAGTGTAAAATGTTTAACATGTTAATTTCTAAAAACAATCCAATAGTTTGAATTTATATGACCACTGTTTACAATAAATTATTTATGAATAAACATTTCTCTATCTTGGCCATCACTGGTTTGTGTTCACAGCAGTGAATAGGAGTTAATTATTATCATTTTCACACCTCTCTCTGAATTGCTTCTTAATGTTATGAGAAGACACTTTTCTTGGCAGTTGTCCAAAGTAATGAATGGCCAGACTTCAATTATTTCTTTCGGGTTCAATGTAAACAGAGTTAGAGTTTTAGTAGGAAAAAAAAAAAAATATATTTTTTTTACCTAAAGGTAAATCTTTTTTCTTTTCATTCTTAAATGTATTGAATAATTCAACCATTTTGTCTTAATTGCTTTTACAGGTGACAGCAATACAATGGTGATTTTAACCTCCCCCAAACTGCACTCAATTAATAGACTTTAACATGTTTCATGATTTAATACACCAATATCTTTCCTATATGAGGCTTACTTATTATAAAATAAGAAGCAAGAAGTGTCTGTTATTCCTCAGGACAGTATATTGCCTTTGGTTCATCATCATAGTGTCTACAAAACATGACGGTCTTTAAATATAAGCTATTCCTAGTTTTAAATCTGGTTAATAGAGGGTCAGACTGCATTGATCTTTTGGGTTCCTCAGTATAATTTAGGATCTCTTATACATGGCAGATATATATTGCATCACTTCTATTTAAATTTCTAAATCTTTTAAAGTCTAGCTGGAATTCAATCTTTTATGAAGATTTTTTTGACCACTCCCTCTCTCATACTCTTTAAGCTTTTACTCCTGATATAATTTCCTTGTAACTTATTATGTGTAACATCAGGATATGATTTATCTATACACAATTTATAAACTCAACTATCAAAATTATGATTTATATATATTTCTTTCTAGCTTATACCATATCTCATATTTGGCCTAGCACAGGACAGGTATCCAAAAAATAAACACTTTTCCTTTTTTGATCTCTTTTGAAAGCTATGTTTTACTGTGATTCAAACCTATCAAAATCCTCAAGAGTGATCCCAAGAAATCCAGAAAAGCTCTACACCTTTTGGGCAGCTCAGAGAGAATAAAATAAGCATAAAGACTTGCCTAAAATATAGGAGAAATCAACTAGAATAGAAGCCTTATATAACACTTAAAATACATTTTATTCTGAGAGTCAGACTCCTGGGATAGGAGGTGAGATGGGGGATTACAAAGGGCATACTTAAAAATATGGGAATTTGTTCTATCAGAACGCTTATCTTTAGACGCCACCATTTGTTGATGATAAAGCATGTGGAACAACACATTTCCCCCCTCTACTTTTACCCAAGAAGTCATATTTCTCCTATATAAACTCACACAAGCATTTTCTATTTGAAGTATTATTTTATAAATAAAATGTTTTACATATATGTTAAGTGGACTAGTAAAAGCACAATTGATGCAACTGTAAATAAGACATTGCTAAGGTCAGATTTCTAAATTGGTATGACAGATACACCAGAAAAACCACATTTTCAAAACAACATAGTCTCAATTCTTGCCCCAATCTATGTTTCTTCAGGCTGTGTTAAACATCTGTATAGCAGCCTCTCTTGACTACTACTGGTGCTCTCTTCCAAAAAAGCCTCCAATAAGAAATATTTCTAGTCTCTAAAAATCCTGAACCTGAGTTAATCCTATAGACACATTATTATTCCTCTCTTGGAGAGCCTTGTAGCTCTGTGTTCCTAGGAGGGTAAAATTTCCCTTACCCCAGAATTGTGAAGTGGAAGTTGTATGGAGTCATATCTAAGCTTAAATACTGATTCTGCCTTATTCTAGTAATTGCTTCTCTCGCTTTCTTTGTTTCCAAAAAAGGAAAATAATGTTTATTTATTCATTAAATATTTATTCAACTTTTACTATATACACTAGACATTTTCGTAGGAATAGGTCGATGGCACTGCACAAATTGAACAAGGGCCTTGCTCTCATGGTGTTTATATTGTAATGGGAAGATAAAATAAACAAGTAAACTTGAAAAATGAAATACATCCCTTTTGTTTACATTCGTTTATTCAAAAGGTACTTATCATATTTCTACTCATTGCAAAGTACTGCTTGCATTAAATATCACAGCATATCACAGCATAGATACAAATTCTGCCTTTTAGTGCAGTGGGAGAGAGAGAAAACATACAGTGTGCTAGATGGTAATAAGTCCCGTGAAGAACAATAAATTTTGACTAACAAGATAAAGAATGACAAAATACTGGGTCAATTATGTATAGATAAACCAAGTTGTATGTTTAGGAGATGTTAAAGGGAATTAATTCCAAGGAATTAAAATTTGAGCATAAATGACAACAATTAAGCGAGGAGGTATATAAAAGTTGCGAAAACCATTCCGAGTAGAGGAAACAGTGAGTGCAGAGATACTGAGGCAATAGCAATCTCCATATAGTTGTGCAGCAGCAAGCAGAATGATGAAGCAGAGTGAGGTAAGGCTAAGAAGAACCACACAAGCTTGTAAGCTTGTATTATTAAGTGATGGAGTTCATGTTTTAACAAGACGAGTAATGGTTGTGTGGACATTGGCATGTCTCGGTGTTAATGGATGAGGCTTCATCTCAAAGGAAATAAGCTGTGAGGGAGATGGTGCAAAGTTGGTACCATGGTATCAGAATGCCTGGAGTTGAACCTTGGCTGTAGTACACTAGCTCTTTGACCTCTTAGGTAAGTTACTTAACCTATCTGTGTTCAGTTTCCTTATCTGTAAAATGGGGTTAATAAGAGCAGCCCACCTCATAATGTTGTGAAGATTAGGAAAGTTAGTACATATATATTATTAGTAAAATACTTTAGCACTGGGTAAACGCCCAATAAAGATTAGTTATTCTTCTTAACTTATAAGTAGTGCTATGACTAGACAGTAGTAGGACTCTACATGCCTTTTATTTATCCTGTTTCTTTTGTCATTATATAGAAAACCAAATTCAATTTTTCAAGTTGATTCTAGCTTTTGATATAGACTTCATTATTATATAAATATTAAATAGAATTTTTTAGACCAAAATCTTATTCTTCTATAATATTATTGTGCATACACTCATTTGATACTTTTTTATAGAGGGTACAGTGTCCTTCTATGTCCCTTGATATTGGCCAATAGCACTGAAGGGAGATTATATTAGCGCAGGAATGTTAGCAAAAATGTGACTGGGAAAAGTGATAGGTAAGAAGTTAAAGCTAAGTAGGACTGAGCTATTGAACTCAGGAGAGGTCCTTCTGAGCCAAATAAATTATTTATTTACCAGAGCAGTTAACTGAATGTGTATAAGGCATGGCATCCTATTGGGAGGTGGTATGGAAGAGACATGTGAGAACATTTAGACTGGAAAGTAAGAGCCTGATTGGAAGGACATAGATGTGGAAGGCCTGTATCATAGAGGCAGGACAGTAAAAATGGTAAATGGAGGGATTTCATAGAAACCTCAGGTATCGTAGTAAGTAATTTGTGTAAAAGATAAGAGAAAACGAGAAGATGGAGGTAATTCAAAATCTTCTCATGAGGGTAATTTACTAAAAGTGAAGTCATAAAAAATAAAAAGAGAAGAAATAAGTGTGGAATTCTAGATGAGCAGAATTATAACAAAAACAACTAACTTTAAAATTTCAGTTGGAGACTGAATTGCCGGGCGGAGGGCTGTGGGGACCATGGTCTCGGGGAACATCTAGCTCAATTGGCATAACACAGTTTATAAAGACAATGTTCTACATTCTACCTTGGTGAGTAGTGTCTGGGGTCTTAAAAGCCTGTGAGTGGCCATCTAAGATACTCCACTGGTCTCATCCCTCCAGGAGCAAGGGAGAATGAAGAGAACAGGATACAAGGAAAAGATTATTCTAAAGGACTAATGGACCACAGCCACCAAGGCCTCCACCAGACTGAGTCCGGTACAGCTAGATGGTGCCCGGCTACCACCACTGACTGCTCTGACCAGGATCACAGCAGAGGGTTCTGGACAGAGCTGGAGAAGGATGTAGAACAAAATTCTAACTCACGAAAAAAAAAAAAAAGACCAGTTTTACTGGCCTAAAGGAGACTGGAGAAACCCCGAGAGTATGGCCCCCAGAAGCCCTTTTAGCTCAGTGGTGAAGTCATTTCCGAGGTTCACCGTTCAACCGGGGAGTGGACAGCCCCATAAAACCAAATAGGACTAATGAGGCACAGCAGTCTAGGGACAAGGGCTAAAAGGCAGAAGGGGACAGGAAAGCTGGTGATAAGGAACCCAAGGTTGAGTAAGGATAGTGTTGATGTGTTGTGAGGTTGTTATCCATTGTCATAGGGCAACATGTGTACTAACTGTTTAATGAGAAACTATTTTGTTCTGTAAATCTTCATCTAAAGTGAGGATAGCAGCACAATTGGAAGAGCATAGTCGATGTCACTGAACTGTGCATGTAGAAATTTTTGAAACGGTGTATCTTTGGCTATGTATATTTTCACCAAAAATAAAAGGTCGAGAAGGGAGAGGGTTGACGTGTCGTGGGGTTGTTAACCAACGTCATGGAACAATATCTGTACTACTGTTTCGTGACAAACTATTTGTTCTGTAAACCTTCACCTGAAGTACAATAAAATAAAATAAAACTTGGGAAAAGCTGAAAAATAAAATTTTAATTGGACTATTAATATGGGTCAATATTATATATATGATGTAATATAATAATATTAAAAAAATTATAACAGTGATAATTAAAAAAAAAATTAAATGGTTATCCACTAGTTTGGATATTTAAAAATTCTATAGACCAGGATTCCTAGAAATGTTTGCCTAGTTATTGCTGTTCAGTAAAGGATAGTGAAGCAGTTCTAAAATAGACCAGGAGAGAGGAAATGTTATTACTTTTCTTCTCAGAGGAAGTTAAGAAGGTAGCCTGTAATGATCAAGGTATATCAATTAAATACATATATTTCTAACATGACCAGTTTCCAGGGATTTAGAATCTTAGGATTCATATGACTATTTATAATGTCATGGATGGAATGTGGACTTGAGAATCAAGGCTCCAAAAACTCAAATCCTATAAAATTAATATTCTTCTGGAAAGTAAGGAGTCCTTGGCTGCTAATCAAAAGGTCGACAATTCAAACCCACCAGTCACTCTGTGGGAGAAAGATGTGGCAGTCTGCTTAGTTAAAGATTATAGTCTTGCTTGGAAACTCTATTAGGGCAGTTTTAATATGTCCTTTAGGGTCACTCTGAGTTGGAATTGACTCTACAGCAATGGGTTTGGGTTTGTTTTTTTCTGATAAAAAAAATCGAATAATATATACTGCATATATTACTTAGAAGATTATATTTGATATAGTTTACGGTTTTTAGAACTTTGAAGATGCCCAGTAAATTGGAGTTCCATTTTCATTGATGTTTCATATTTTGTACGTAAGGACTAGGCCATTTGAACAGAAGACAAATTTCTTCTTGGGTAGGTTAATCCTGGAAGTATGTCCACTAGTGCTCTTCCAAATATAAATAGGGAAAGAAGGGCAGAAAAATTATCTTATAATCTGTATTGTATAGTGTAATCAATATAAGAACATCATCCATTATAGGAAGCAATATAGTGTGTTGTACAAAATATACATTCAATAACAAATATAGTGTGCTGTACAAAATATACATTCAATAACAAATATAGACCCTCTTTCTTAACAGCCATTTTGTACTGCTTATTGCAATCAAATATGATAATTGTGTGAATGAAAGAATAACAATTATTTGGTCAGTGTAAGAAGAGATCCAGGAGAGATTTCTTAATAAAAACACAAAACAAATTGCTAAAATAGAAATACAGTCTTTACTTCTCTCATATTGTTGAAAGGCAGCAAAGTGGAACACAGAAATACTTCTACTCTAATTAAGAGGCAACCTACAATGAAAGGCTAATACAGGTTTTTATAAGATTAGTGACATACATATATGTATATATAAATACAGATATATGTGTATATATAAATATATATGCATACAGATATATGTATATATATGTTTCTCACTTATATAAATTACATACGTAATGCATTCAGTAGTAGTAATGGGATGATTATAGAAAGCAAGCAACTTTTGGAAGGCGCCCAGAAAATAACTAGAAACATACCGACTATGGGTGAAAAGGGTCCGTAAAGAGACGCTGTAACACTAGAGACAACACATGGGAGAAAGACAGTAGGAGACAAAGCAGATTTATTTTTGAGATGTGTGAGAGTCTAAACTTTTTGGCTGACAGAAGAAGAAAAGGCTTAGAAAATAGGAATTCAAACAACAAAAGTATACATACAATATCTACATGAAAATAGAAAATTAAGTCAGACTGGAGAGGTAATAAAGGAAGAGTTGTGTTATTGAAAAGATGGACACAGTTACTTAGAAGAAACAAAGCTTGTCATGTTTTAAAAGGCACGCAGCAGCACAAGATAAAAAGTCAGCACGCTGAGTAAAATGATCTTAAGTTGAACGTGAAAACCATCTGCACAGTATCTATAAATACCCTTAAGTATCTTGCTCATTTTTTTTAGTTGACATGATATTTAGAGTTTTAGGTGTGCGTAAATAATATCTGTGGGTTTATTCTTCATGTGCATCTCAGGCATATCATTTTTCTTGGGATATTTTCATTATATCTTTAAAATGTTGCAATTGAAGATGTTATTTCAAAGCGTCATCAAACACTTCCCACCCTGAAATTTGTAAAGAATACCTACAATATTCTTAACAGCAAACATATTTACTGATATTTTCTAATGAGATGAGAAAAATAAGTACTATTTGTCCTAGAGAGTATGTTCTCATGTCTTTAATGCCAATTTCCATGTAAAGGTATTCCATAAAAGCAGTCCATTTATCTACCCCTTAGAATATATTTTATACCTGTGATGTTAAATATCAATTTTAGAAATAGATTTCTTATATGCACTAGGAGTGGGCTTTACTTACACAAATGATTTAATCTGTTGCAAACATCACACATGTTTGTGTTTTCCAGATGAAATAGTTTTTGGTATTAGCTTGTATTATAGTAAACCTGTTGAGGTTTCATTTTACTCGGATCCACAATCAACACTCATGGAAACAGCAGTCAGGAATCAAACGACATATTGCCTTGGGCAAATCAGCTGCAAAAGACCTATTTAAAGCATTAAAAAGCAAAGATGTCACTTTGAGGACTTAAGATGTGCCTGATCTAAGCCATGATATTTTCAGTCACCTCATATGTATGTGAAAACTGAATAATACATAAGGAAGACTGAAGAAGGATTGATTTGAATTATAGTGTTGGCTAAGAATATTCAACATACCATGGACTGCCAGAAGAACAAACAAGTCTCATCTTGGAAGAAACTACAGCCAGAGTGCTCCTTGGAAGTGAGGATGGCGAGACTTCTTCTCACGTATCTTGGACACGTTATCAGGAGGGACCAGTCCCTGGAGAAGGACGTCATGCTTGGTAAAGCAGAGGGTCAGCAAAAAAAGAGGAAGACCCTTGAAGAGATGGTTTGACACAGCGGCTGCAACAGTGGGCTCAAATATAACAAGGATTATGAGGATGGCGCAGGACTAGGCAATGTTTCCTTCTGTTGTGCATGGGGTCGCTATGAGTCCAAAGCGACTCAAGGGCACCTAACAACATTGAAGTAATATGACTTAAGTATTTAAAATTCCCGAAAATTGGCCCATTACTTCACTTTTCAATTGGAGGCTAACTTGACACCTACTGAAGAAAATTTTATTTTATTTTCTTAATTTAATTTTAATTTTTTATAACTCACACCAGAGTCATAAAACAAAAGTCTTTTTCCTCATTCATAGGAAATTGCTCTTGGCTCTTTTAGCTAAAATTTTATTGATTTGAATGAACTATCATTGGCAATATAAAGTATATAATATTATGTCTTTTCCAGCTCAAGAAATAAAACTTTACATAAATAATTAAAACATGCTTTGTACAATTCAGCCTCAAGAAAATCATTACTTAAATTTTGTTGTATATCACTTCTTAACATGCTTTTATACTTTAACTGCTTATTTGTGTATCCATAAACAATATATGTTGTTGCTTTCTATGTTTTATGCAAATGACATCTTATTTTGCTTTAAAACACTCATATCATGCTTGTTATGTGTCACATATAATCCTAAATATTTTATAAATATAAATTCATTAACTTTCAGGATAACCCTATGGAGTAAGAATGATAATTAGCCTCATCGGAAAACAAGTACAAAAAATTAAGTGACTTGCTTAATTGTATAGAGTTTCATAAAAATAGAAAATTAATGTTACAGGCTAGGAAGTGGCCGAACTAGGATTAATACCCAGGAGAACTGACTCTAGAATCTGTGTCTTAAACCCAAACCTATGCTGTCTTATGATGTGTGTATCATTCTGTATCACACAATATCTTTTATTCTTCAACTTGTTTTTGGTGCTGAACATGATGATTTATAGATTATTTTCATTGATACATGCAGCTCTACTTCGTTTTCAGTGCTATATAGTGTTTCATTTTATTTACATAACCATAAACCATCCTTCTTTTAATTGTTTGCTATATGTTTAAAATAAAAGTTACAATGAACGTACATATAAATATCTTCTGGTGTCAATGTGAATATGTCCTTAGTAATGGAATTGAATTGCCATTTAAATTTTACTAGCTATCACTGTCCAAAGTAGTTATAAATAATTTGTATGCCTAAGTATATGAGTTCTCAGCATTCTAAATCCTATTTTCAATTAATTTTGTCAGACTTTTCAACTCTATTTCATAACATGGTATAAAGATGGTAACTTATGTAAATTTGTATTGATCTGATTATTAGTGAGGTTAAGCATACGTTATTATATGTATTCGCCATTTGAATTTTCTCGTCTGTTACTTGCTGGCTCTTACACTTATAGGATTATTTAATATACATTCTATGAATAATCTTTTGCTGTGTTGAAATGTAATGGAGAGATTCATTAGATTGAGGAATTTTCTTTTATTCTTAGTTTACTAAAAATCATTATTAAAAATAGATCCAACACTATTGCTGGGTTTTCTCTTCAACGTATTAAGACAGAAATCTATATTCATAAGTGAGATTAGCTTACATTTTCTATTTCATACTTTTTCTGGTTTTGTTCTCAAAGTCATTGGACAGGATTTTCTCTCTTTCTGTTCCCCAGATTTTCTTTTTAGTAGAGATTCTTGGAATGTCAGAAAATTGCCCTGTAAAATGTTTGACATTTTTTTTCTTTTTTTTTAATTGTAGGATTTTTTAAATTCATTTAGATACTTTAATAGTTAGAGATCTATTGTAGTTTTCTACTTTTATTTCAGTTTCGATAAATACCTTTTTTTGTAAAGTTATCAATTTCATGTATATTTTCAATATATTTCCATAATATTGCAAATAGTTTTGCATCAATTTTGAAGTCATCTGTGCTTCTGCATATGCCCCTTTTTATTATTGTTTATTTGTGCCTTCTCTTTTTTGTTGTTGTTATCCTTTTTTGCTAGAAGTTTGTTTATTTTATTAGACTTTTCATAGATCAGCTGTCATTGTGTTCTTTCCTTTAATATTATCTTTTTCCTCTTTATTTTTAGTATCTCTTTTTCATTAATCATCACCCCTGCCATTCTCCAAACTAATTCAAGGACATTAGAATGCTTTAACGCTAGCAATATTTCAATATCTTGGTCTATTCATTTGCAACTTGTTTTTATACTCTATGAAATAGTCTATGTTTTTTGTTTGTTTGTTTGTTTTCCAGTGGGTGTATACTGTTGACAGGCACTGTTGTACTTGCTGTGGATACAATGGTGAGCAAAACACACAAAGTCCCTGCCCTGACTGAGCTTAAAATTCTAGTGGGGAAAACAAACAAAAATATGTGTGTATATGTACAGATATATATGTATGTATATATGTTTATGCATATATACTATGATTTCAGGAAATAACTGCCATGAGGTCATATAAAGCTGGGTAAGGAAGTCAGTAATATCCACTGTCTGTGTCCCTCACTTTTGATATAACACCTTGTATTCTGAATTAACTTTTCATCTGTAAATATTTTACAAGAAACTTAAGGGAACAAAGAACCAAAATCAAACCCATTGTCACTGAGTGTATTTCAAGTCATTGAGACCCTACATGATAGAGTAGAACTGTCACATAGGGTTTCTAAAGCTGTAATCTTTACGGAAGCAGCCTGCCACATCTTTCTGCCGCAGAGCAGCTGCTGGGTTCGAACAGCTAGCCTTTTGGTTAGCAGCCAAACGCTTAACCGCTGCTCCACCAGGGCTCCTTGCTTAAAGGACAGATGTACTATTTTTGTGTCCTCTACAATGCCTAGCTCAGGTCTCCTAACAGATGTCCAAAAAATATTTGTTAAGTTTCCTGGATTAAATGAAATCCATTTCCCGGCATCAGGGAGAGGGACTTTGCTTGATGCTGACTAATGGGCTGGCTTAAGCCAGGTATGAAGACAAGAAATGTTGCGAATGGCATGCAGCTGTCATAATGACAGATGCTAAGTTAAGTCATAGAAATTTTGTTTTGAATTACGCCTAGATTTCATCTATGCAAATACTTATGTTAACTATACTGTGGTGGTTCTTAAGGTATAATATTCACATTTTCTTTATTTTCTGGAACAATTCTGAATCCATTTATTTTTACTCTTTTTAAAATAATTAAGTTTATCACTCTTTAATTAAGTAGATAACTTTTATTTTATATACTTTTTAAGATTTTTCATATAAATAAATCCATAAATCATGGAAAAAGCCCATCTCTAACCGAACAGAACATGAAACACTGTCTGTAGGTACTCCTTTTCTGCAATGTCTTTGGTTTCCTTATTGTTGTTGTTAGGTGCCATGGAGTTAACTTTTGACTCCTAGTGACCCAATGTGACAGAGTAGAACTGCCCCATAGGGTTTTCTAGGCTGTAATCTTTATGGGAGCAGATCATCAGGTCTTTTCTCTCATGGAGCCACTGGGTGGGTGATCAATATTTTTGCTATTATTGATTTTTAAAAGTCAACATTCATTTAGTTCTACTTATGATTTTTCAGTTTCTTTGATCCCAATGGTAATTACCCCTTGAGGCAGGAGTGGGGAAAACCTTTGCTTTGTAGAATTTGCTGTCTTTGGTGTAAATAAGCCCACCCTGGCCAATTTCAAACTGCCAACACTTTAACAACTGGCTTGCAAAATCCCTGAAAATGTAATTACCTACATTTGCAAGATTATATGATCAAGCTCCAGCACACTACTCTTTGCCCCCTATTCCTTGTTGATTTTGTCCTTCTTTCTAGGGACAATTTCCTTTTTGCTTACTTACAAGTTATCTTCACTGATGATCTATAAATGGCAACAATCTCACTCAGTATAGCAGAGAAGCTGTATAATGTAACAATTAAGAACTTGTGGTATAGAATTTGATTTGCTAGATATGTGATATTTTGAAAATTTTTTGATCTTTCTATGCTTCAGTTTTCTGATCTAGAAAATCAAGTCATTGATATTAGCTACTTTATAGGATTACTATAGAGACCAACTGAGTTAGTATATACAAATGTCTAATAAAATGACCAGTATATAATAAGCATTCATTTTTTCTAAGCTTATATTTTACTTTCATATTTTAAACTATTTTACAATTTAGTTTAGCAAGAAATAACTCTTCATTGGTAAGCATTATTTTCTCATTGCTTTGATGATACAATTTCGTTTTGTTTCCTACCTGATATTATTGCTGTTGCAAAGTATAAAGTCAGCATAAATGATGTTCTGTTTATCTTCTGGGTGCATATGAAAGTTTTATTTTTTTGCCTTTGACGTTCTGGAATTTCACAATGTCATATTTAGGTGTACTTTAATTCATATTTATACTGTGTTTCCACCTACATATATTAATAATTATTATAAATCAAGAAGACCTCAAAGACAGAGGCAAAGTTTTTTTCCTGTCCCTGCGAGTTGAACAACCTATTTTTTCACTTACAGTTTAGGAGTTGGAGAGTTTAGGCTTTGTTTTGAAGTCTTAGTTCCAACCTCTTGCCTTGCGTAAAATTCATCTATTTTTACCCTCATGGCTGTAAAGTCCCAAGCCCTCTGGCTACTAAAAAAGGCATATACAACTCCCACCTGTCCTCCCTCTCCCCTCCACTCCGCAGCATAAATATCAGTTTTCACTTAACAGCTGTGGGATATGCTCTGCGTTCTTCAATGATAGGGTTGCCACCAGCTATGCATTTAGGTGAAACATGTTATGTTTTAATCTCCACTTGTAGGTATTTTATAGTGGGAAGGATTTCTGGTTATGTAGCCTGCATTATATCAGAAACAAATATATCCATTCACTCTTTAACCCCACTGAAATCAGCCTTCCATCCCCAATACTCCACCTGAACTGTTCTTGACAATGTCGCTATTGCTCTCCGAAGTGACAACTTCAAAGAAAACTTTTCTCACTTGTTCTATTTTATCTCTCATCATTACTTTTGAGTTTTCCTTCTAGCTCATCTTTCACTCCATCTGTCTTGTTTGTCCTGTCTTATCTGCAAGGCCCTTCCTACCTCCTTCAGCTCCTCTCTTCCACTCTTCTTCCTCCATTCTTCCTAAACTACTGTGGCTGAAACAGTGGGCTCAAGCATGACAAGTTTGAGGATGGCACAGGACCGGGCAGCGTTTTGTTCTGTTGTACAGAGGGACGCTATGAGTTGGAATTGACTCAAAGGCACCTAACAACAACAACAAACTAAGAAAACTATTTTCTCCCTATGTCCATTCTGCCTACAGTTTATTTTGTTTAGAAAGTTTAACATACAGTTTTTCACATGTTAGAGAAATCTTTCTTATCCTTCAATTTTTAGAATAATTGCTTATTCCTCAGATAGTCTTTACGTTGCCTACCAATCTGAGGCAGTCACCCCTTCCCTCATAATTCATGATCATAGCACACTGTCGATTTCCTTTAGAATCCTAATAAAATCTCTAATTATATTTTAATACAGTTGTGTATTTTTATTCATTTACTGATTTGTTATTTAATATAAACTTGTGAAGTTTAGTATCATTATTTCTATTATCTATATGTAAATGAATGTGCACGAAATCTGATTAATATGGTAAATATGCCGTGTTACAAATAATGGAACAGAGACTAAAACCCACATTGGGTTTATAAAATCCAGTGGTCTTTTTACTCTACAAAGGTTTTTCACATGTGACCATAACTTGCATAAATAGATTTGCCTAACTGGGTGTCTGTGATTGCCTACAAGCTATCTTTCACCTTGTATTGGTCTGGATTAATTGTAATTTGACTTTATTAAGATTATGATATAGTATAGTAATTCCTGTTATTATATGATAATTTCCTGCTTTCATTAACTTGAAAAGCCTGTTTCAGATTCAGTCACTCTAGCTGGCCATTATTAAAATTATAAATAAAATTAGACCATTTAGAATTCAAAACCTTAATGGTATCAATATTCAAGGAGATAATAGAGTCATTATTGCCTTTGACACCAATTTATCTTTATTAAACATCCACAGAGTTCTTGGCACTGTTAAGGGTTCTGTGGAATAGAAAGTACTATAATGAGAAGTCCCTGAATAACTTACAAGTCTATGTATTCAAGCATTATCAGGGAAATAAAGTAGATATAAAAATACCATGCTCATCTTAAATTTAGAAATGAGTGAATGTGAAGTGTTTTGGAAACTTCAAATATCTACATAAACAGTGTTATTTTTATTATTGCAACTATTTATATCAAAATGTACCATGTGAATGAGTATACTATGAGTACACATAATTAAAAACAGACATTTGAACCAGAAAAAACATTGCCAGTCCACTTCAGTTTGAAATTCCGGGGCTTATAAATTCATCTACCTCTTTCTAGTGTCTTCGGCCTGTTTATGCTGGTTTGCTTGCTTCTGTGTCTAAACCAAAAAAACAAACCCATTGCCATTGAGTTGATTCCAATTCCTAGTGACCCTCTAGAACAAAGTAGAACTTCCCCAGAGGTTTTCCAAGCTTGTAAATTTTTATGGAAGCAGACTGCCACATCTTTCTCAAGTGGAGTGACTGGTGAGTTCAAACTGCTGACCTTTTGGTTAGCAGCTGAGTGCTTCCCATGGGGCAACAAAAGCTTCTTCTTTCTGGGTCTAGGCTGCTTTTTCTATTACTCAGAAGTGATTTGGTTTAGGACACATCCTACACTGATATGGTCTCATTAACATAACAAACAACCCTATTTTTTAATAGAATTACATCTGCTTGTTTTTTGGGGACACATCTCAATTCATAACATTGTGGTCTTTCTAATCACCTTGTATGTATCTGAAAGATAGAGAATGAAAAAGGAGGACAAAAGAAGGGTTGATACGTTGGACCTGTAGTGTTGGTTTAAGAATATTGAATATAACATGGACTGCCAGAAGAACAAACATGTCAATCTTAGAAGAAATACAACTAGAATGCTCCTTAGAAGTGAGGATGACGAGATTTTGTGTAACTTACTTAGGACATGTCATTACGCATTGCTATCGAGTGGATTGCAACTCTTAGTGACCCTATAAGACAGAGTAGAACTGCCCCATAGAGTTTCCAAGGAGCGCCTGGTGGGTTTGAACTGCCGACCTTTTGATTAGCAGCCGTAGCACTTAACCACTACACCACCAGGGTTTCCTGACATGTCATCAACAAAGGCCAATTACCAGAAAAAGACATTGTTTGGTAGAGGGTCAGGGAAAATCAGTAAAACTCTCAGTGAGAGGGATTGACACAGTAGCCGAAACAATGGACAAAACATAGAAACGATTATGAAGATGATGCAGATCAGGTGACCTTTCATTCTGTTATTCCTGGGCTTGCCATGACTCCAAGCTGACTGGATAGCAGCTAACAACAACATGGGGCCAGATACTGAGTGTCCTCAAACATTGCTTATTATTTTAATTACTGTGACTAAAACCTGGATTTATCGAGAAATTATGTACTTCCCCTTTACACTAATCAATTTAATTTAGCAGGAAGTAATCAGATTTTTTTGTTGTTATTGTTACTGTTCTTTTTTTAATTTTTTATCTTTGGTAGTAACTTTCATTCAGAGGGTATTTTGGAAATATTAAACTGGTTTCAATCATTAAGAAATCTGAGAAAAAAATTTAAGTGAGTTATTTTAAATTCATTTATTTTGATCGGTATCACAAATATATCTTTTAATTCATTGCTCTTAAGTCTTAATACTGCTTGCTCTTATCTTTGCTCCTTTGTATTTTCCAAATATAGCTGCACCAACATATTCCATCTCACTTGCTCTTCTCATAATGTCTCATTGAGTCCTCTCTGTTGAGAATAGGATTCTACGTCCCTTCCCCTTGAATATGGGCTGGGCTTAGTGACTTGTTTCTATTGAATAGACTGTGCTGAAAGGCTAGGTCATAAGAGGCAAGTCGGCTACCTGTTGACTCTCTTCCAAGGGGTGTTCAATGCTAAAATCTAGCCTAGATTATACGGATAGGCAAAGTGTACATGTTCCACCCAACCATACCAGCTAAGATCTCAGCATACAACCAGGACAAATTTCTAGACATGTGAGCAAGCTATTCACATAATTTCAGCTCCCAAACTTTGACTTGTACAAGCGAGGAAATAGAGGAGCAGATGAAAACATCTGTTATGTCTTGTCTGAATTTCTCATCTTCAGAATCAATGACACCTGGGGTTAATGTTTATTTATTAGAAAATGGAATAGTTTTTTTTAATTATTATTTTAATTTTTCTTGCAACATGGATTTTTGTAATGTATTATTTTGATTATGGGATTTTCCTTTTGATCTGTTGTCTGTTTCTATTTGTTTACATATAAGTATTCTGCTTATTGGAATATTTATAATCTTTTCTATTGGATCACTACATACATTTTGGTAAATATTTAAACCTCTATTTCTTGATTAATCAACTTCTGACAGTACTGATAGAATCCATGATATAAAAAACAAGAAAATAGGTACACTTTATTTCCTTGTACTTATTATTTATGTTCCCTTTCCCAATTTTTGTTTCTATATTATTATGAATTTTAAATATTCTGATGGTTCTCTTTGTAATGTGCAAGAAAACTCTGGAAACTAATTCTCCTTACATATTTAATTTTCTATAATCTCTCACTAACATAATTGAGAAAATTAATGCACACATACTTCCTGCAAACCACCAAATTTATCTCCCAATGTTTAGTTGCATTATTATTTTTGCATTGAAGAAATCTATGATAGTCACTATTTGATATCATATTTTTTCTCATTTGCTTAGTTTTAAGCCTAAGCAGGTTTAATATTTCTACTAGTGTTATTATAAAACAGCCATCATTAAATATAGCTGTTCCGTTTGTTTCTTGGTTCTGTTCATGCTATTCTACAGTAATATTTTTCCAAATAGGGCTTTGTTTTTGTTCGTGTTTAGGCATCTCTGAATCATCTCTTTATATTTGAGTCACCATGTAGCTAACTATAGATAAATATCTTGAATTGTCTTTGCTTTACCTTAGAATTGTTTGGATATTTCTCAGTTATCTTCAGCAACTGAATGCTGCCAATGAAGTCTCAGTCCAGCAGCCACCATCCTACCGGACACCCTAAGCAAGGCCACACCCAAATCTTGTAGGGAATCCTGATTTCATGCCTGGATAACAAAGGTTTTTTTTTTTTCCTAAATATTTAATCAGAATGTCTTTGGTATAGACCACTTACTGTCAACTTTTTTGCTAAAACAAAATGTGATACTTCAAACTATATTTTAACTTTACCCTTCTTTAAAAAAAAAAAAGGTTATTTCATATTTCAATGTTTCTTTCAACTCATAAGTTTCTCTATTTTTTGTAAAAAAAAAAACTTCTATTAAGAGGTTTTGACTGTATTTTATGTCCATTATCTTCAATATTAATTTGAAGTTTTTTTACTTCATAACCAATACAATTAGAAACAAAAACAAACTACAGTTGCCGTCAAGTCGACTCTGACTTACGATGATCCCTTGTGTGTCAGAGTATAATTGTGCTTCACAGTATTTTCAATGGAGATTTTTAGAAGTAGTTCACCAGGCCTTTCTTCCAAAGCGCATCTGGGAGGACTCAAACCTCCAGTCTTTAGGTTAGCAGCTGAGTGTTTTCACCATTTGCACTACCCAGGAAATCTCTCCCTCTCTATTTCCTTTGTTTTTGTTGTTGTTAGTTGCCGTAGGGTCAATTCTGACTCACGGTAACCACGTGTGTGCAGAGTCAAACTGCTCCATAGGTTTTTCAAGGCTGTGACCTTTTGGAAGCAGATTCCCAGGCCTGTCTTTCAAGGCACCTCTGGGTGGATTCAAACCACCAATCTTTCAGCTAGTAGTCGAGAAGGAGCAGTTACCATCTGTACCACCTAGGTCTCCGTATATATCCTTACTCAATGTCGTTATATATATCCGAACTATAATTTTTTCCTTAATTTGTTTCTAAGTTTCTTTAATCTCAACTTCATTTAATTATGTTATTTTACTATTTTGTTTTTGTGCGCATTTTTTGTGCTCATTAGATTTTTCTATCACACAAGAGATTTTTGTATTGTTAATATCAACTTGCCTAATCACAAAGGTTATGTGGAAGAAGGAATATTTATTTGTGCTCTTGAAATATATGCTCTTAGAAAACAGTGTTGAGGCAGGAGTACAATTTTTTTTTTTCATACTCATTCACAGGAAAAGAGCGAATATGAGATAAGGCAAATATGTGGGAAATTAACTATCAAGTATTCTTGTTGTTATTAGTTGTCATGGAGTCAACTCCAATTCATGGAGACTTTATGTATAAAAGAAGAAAGCTTCCACCAGTTCTACGCTGTTTTCATGATCCTGGTATGTTTGACTCCATTATTGTGGCTATTGTTTCAGTACATCCCATTGAGAGTTTCTCTTGTTTTTACTGACCCTCTACTTTACAAACATCACGCCCTTTTCTAGCAATTGCTCTTTCCTGATGACGTATCTAAAGTAATCAAACCAAAGTCTTGCCAACCTTGCTTCTGAAGAGCATTCTGGTTGTATTTCTTCTAAGCCTGATAAGACTAAGACAGAAAATGAATTCAAAGCCATAACAATATCCTAGGTTTTTTTTTTTTTTAATGTAAAGAAAATATGTGTCTAAAATATTTAAATAGCTCTGCAAACATAGTGAAGGCGGATATAAGACATATTATGAAGATAAAAGTTACTAGGATTTGGCAGAATTTTTTTTTTTTACTTTTTTGGTTAGGGGAATGAGACGAGTTTTTGTTATTTTGTTTTTTTAAAGACACGTATTTGAACAGTGGATTTAGGATGATGCAATCAATTTTATTTTTCCCCGTGCCAATTCTTCTTACATTTCTGTTTTTAAAGGGCAACAAGATTTTTTTATTAGTGTCCCCATTTGAAAAAACAAAATACTAATATTATTCGTAATATTTTTGATAACACCAAAGAGTTGATGAGATGTAAGCAGATTGACATCCCTGAATGTTTGCAGTGTCTAGTGTGAAATATGTGATCAATAAAGTACATGCTTGCTTCACCCACAGTCCTCTCCACCCTGACTTACACACAAAATAAATATCATTAATTAACCATTGCTTATATCAGTTTGCACTGCATTCAAAATAAGAGTCAAAACACACAGCTTCTCACCATAATGTTAAAAGCAAAATATCATAATAGAAAAAAGAATGTGGATTATACACAGATGATGTGTATTCTAAGACCCAGTTTCCCTATAATAAAAAAGATGGAAATGGTCTATTTGATTAAATTAATTTGTTTTTTGTAACATTAAATTCTACTACATTGTGATGTCACTACGATAAGCAATTAGAGACACAGCTACAGCTCTCCCAGGAGTTCGAATCCCTGTAAAGAATTCTTAGATGCACTAACATAAAATGGGTTTGTTTTCTAAAATGTCAATATAAACACTTTATTTTAAATACCAAAGAATATATACACTACTATTCTGGTCTAGAGGAAAACAGAGTAAACATATTTATTTTGAAAACATATTATGTGAGTATTGGAGGACAAAAAAAAAACCACTTTGCCATGAATAGAATGAATTTGAGTTTCTCTACAAGCTGAGCATGATGTTTTAGTCATGCGACATGTGTATGATTTTCTCATGCTAATAGATTGTAAAATGAAAGAAGTAGCATCGTTTATTGAAAGCGTTTAACAACCAGAAACAGTATTTATGTGGCTCACAAGAGGTTCTTCTTTCCATTACACACTTAAAAACTTCAAAAGAATATGCAAGGTTAAAGTTAATATACTTAAAGGATTTTTTATGCTACTAATTTTTTTTTAAACTTCTGTTGTGATGTTTTCTTAGATTGTTATAAAATGTGGGAAATCAAGAAGACCACTTTTGAAAAATGAGTGATGTAGTAGATTTCATGACAGTACGGTTGTATCATATGCATATGCTGAAATCATAAGATTTAAGTTTAAATATATATATTTGTTTTCTGTCTTAAAATTTATAGCTCACAACTTTGCAGATTCTCCTTATATCTTTATATAAAATAATAATATAAGAATAGTAGATTAATGAAACTGTTTTACAAGCAGTAACTGAAATAAAAACTGTTCTACGGAAATTACAAAATCAAAGATGAAGGCAGAGATTAAATTATTTGTCAAAAGAATTTCAAAGATGGATTGTTCTTATTCAAGATTTCTATCTCTATTTCTCTTATGTAATAGAACTATTTTTATTAATCACTGTCATTCATCATGCCCAAATTTCTTCTTAATATTTTGTTATTAAACACGTAAAATATAATATCCTTCAAAATTATAAAAATACAGCTGCATTGTTTGGTAAAGTACTCCGATTGTGTTTTGATTTTTATTAGAGTAAGTTTTTGTCCTATTCAGTAGTTTAATTTTTGAAATACTTTTTTATAATAGCTGTCAAAATAGACTACTAATAAAGGGAATGCTTCTTATCTTAATAAGTAAAAGACTAAATAGAATATTTCAAGGTACAGGAAGTCTTTTCCCCTAGCATGTACCTGGTTTTTATTTATATTTACTTTTGAATGGACTTGATGGCAAAGGGTTTTTTTTTTTTTTAAATCATTATTATTAAGTGACGTTATAACAACACGTATTAAGTGCCTACCTTCTCATAGTACTCTCATAGTAGTTTGAGCCAAGTATATACAATATTCATGATTCCTGTCCTCTGAAAATACTTAATATAAACAACACTATTATGAAGACGTGTTTATGAATATACACACAAACAATAAAGAGACTAGTATTAAACTAAATATTTTTATTAAATGCCAGCAGTTAAACTCATGTTATTTGGAGAGAACTGGTTCGAAACCAGGCTTCTGGGTGTTTATTTCTATATCAACCTTACTCTTACGCATTGGCTGTTATTTGAACTTTGTTTATAATGAAGAATAATTTGACTATGTCGCATCAATAACATAAACCTCTATTGTCCCAAAGATCTAGTCTGTACTGCTCATCTGAATTACACTAATTCTTGTTTTTTCTTATGAGTCTTTGTTGGTTTATCGCCATCTAATTAGAGCCAGTGTTTTTATTTGTTACTAATATATCCTTTCCTGATACACTGATATCATTCCTTGACTTCTGATACAAGTCTTCTGATTGACAGTCTCTAACCTCGCTTACTTTTCCCAGTGTACAGCTCTGGTTCCTCTCAAGAAAGTAGAATTGTTTATGGAGTGCTTGGGTTCATAATATACAGCCTCAGAATTATACACATTCATTTATAGGGATCTAAGTTTTTATTAACTGATAAAATATAATATAGAAGGAAAATGAGAAACTGAAGACAATGCAAAACAAAAATCTAAAATACAAATGAACAAAACAAGAGTTACTGTGATCAATGTAATTTCTGACAAAATAGTATTTCTGGAGAACAGCATGAAAGTTATTGGGACATTCATATATAAAAATAAACAAAAAAAACATTGTAGCCGAGTACGTGGATAAAATTTTTTTTGAAAATTTATGGGCAAAATCTGACAAACTTACAGACAGACACAAACAATAATTCATCAAAAGTTTTATAACAACTGATACTTATAACAAACAAAACAAACAGTAAAGCTGTAGTGTATTTGGTTAGCATTATTGGCAAGAAGAACCGATGAATGCAACCTTGTTTCCAAATAACAGAATATGCATATTCTTTTTAAGCATAATCAATAAGTTTATATACATTGACAGGATATTAGGCCTCTAAGAATGGCAACAAATATTAAAGAATTGACATCAAACATGTTATCAGACTACAACAAAATAAAATTTGAATCATAAATAATAGAAAATTTTGCTAATATGGGAATATATTTGAACACTAAAACATACCATTAAATAAAGTATTGAGGTCCTGGAGTGGTGCAAAGGGTTAACATGCTCTGCTATTAACAAGAATGTTGGAAGTTCCAGTACACCAGAACTGGCTTCAAAGAAAGGCCGGGTGATGTATTTCTGAAAAATCAGCCACTGAAAACTCTATTGAGCGCAGTTGGACTCTGATACTTAAGAGATCCCATAGTTTGTAAGCAACTCGATGACAATTGGAAAAAAACAAAGTATTAGTCAAAGGAGAAGTCGTACTATATTTGTTTCCAAATTAAAAAAAAAAAATCAAAATTCATAGGGTACTCAGGAGGAAACTCCAAGTACTGCTTAGAAGGAAACTTAAATGCAGTTATTGGAAAACAAATTATTGAAATGAGATAAAATTTCAAGAACATGCTGAGGGAATAAAAAAACTAAAACAAATGAAATATTTAAATAAGTAAAAAAAATAAAACAATCTTAGCTAGATAAAAGATGAACAGAAATGATCAATAAAACAAAGGTTTGTTGTTTGCAAAAACTAATAAAATACACAATTAAAAAAAAACTGTGACTAATAAAATGGATACAAAAAGAATAACAATTTTAGGGATGATAATGGGTATATAACAGTGGTAGGCAGAATATAAATATGAGATAGTAACAAGTTATAAAAGTACAAATGAAACCAAAATGAGTTTTATTTATTTATTGGTTTATCAAATAAAAATGATGATGGTAAATACAGATGAAGACGTATAAAATAACAATGAGGTTATAATTTATAACCATTTGCAGTACAAGTGAAATTGAAAGTTTATGCACTTTACAACCAGAAATTTGTATTCTGGCTGTATGTTATCTAAAATACATCTATATTTGTGTATGTATTTATATATACATATATAAAAAAGTTTTATATATGTACATACCATATTGTTATACAGTGTTATTCACTGAAATCATTGTTAGAAGTAAGGAAAGACTGTAAACACAATATATATCACTACAGGAATTTGCTATATAAAAATATGCTTCATTCATAGATGGAAAACTACACAACATTTTGAACAAAAAGTTCTAGATTCCTTTCTCTCACAAGTTGGATTATGGCAAAAATTAATGTTGAATACAAAAAAGCAATATGTTCATATATAAATAAAAATAATACTATTCTTGTGAATTAAAACATATATAAAGTAATACTGTCTACTTTTAAAACATATGTTAATGAGTTATTCATATCAATGCAAAGAATTAAAATAACCTGGAATGATATTCTCTATATTCCTGAACTCAATTGTTGGAAGAAAGAAAACAATGGGGATATTTAAGGGAGAATTTATGCTTATATCTTTTTTTTTAATTTCTTGGTATCAAATGTCTAGAAACCAATACAATAAAATTAATATTACAAATATTTGAAATAACAATGTTACATTCTTTCAGCAGTGAACAATGGAGACAAAAATATCTTCCCTTTTGGATATTACATAATAGAAGGGAGAGATAAAAAATAAACAATTAAGTGACATATAAAGTTTCTAAATTAAAATAAATGTTATTAAAAATGAAGTAGCTGAAGCAAGTGTATTTGGTAAATTGGGGCATAGTGGGGGCATAGTGGTGTGGGAGATGGAATAATAAACAGGAAGGCTTTCCTGAAAGGTGATACTTGAGTAAAATCTACTGAAGGCGAACGGCATGGCAAGTGCAATCCCATGACCCAGAACTGCCTGGAATGTTTAAGAGAAATGGCTGAAGGGAAGCGGGCTAGCAGGAGACTAATAGGACGTGAGGTTAGCTAGGTAAATGAGAGGGGGGTGTGTGGTGAGATGTCTTGGCTAGAGAATCAAATCACAGTAAGAATTCAGGCTTTCATTCAAAATGAGAAGGAATGGCACTGGGGGGGTGTTGAGATTAGATATTTCAATCTTCCCTTTATGTATTCACTGGATGATTCTGGATATTGTGAAAAGACTATAGTGGAAGAAAAAGAGAAAAGTGGAGCAGGTTGAATAGGAAGCTAGTGCGTTACTCCATGTGAGAGCTGATAGTGTATTGAATCAGGTTGGTAGTGGTGTAGGTGCTCAGGTTTATGCATACTTTTGGAAGGTGTTTGATCTGTACTTTCTAGGAATCCTATAATTTAAATTAATTCAAAAGCCATTATTTTAAAAAATAGTTCACGTTAATGAAATAATGTGAAATAAAACTAAGCTTGTAGTTATTAGGAGCAATCCTAAAAGATAAACTGTCTTTTATACTCTAAAATTGCACATTTATTACATATAGGAGACTTGAAATCTCAAATGTTCAAGAATGCAGCTGTAATTTATTGCATATTTAAATATAATCAAAATGGTCAAATATAGGCATCCTGCCATTCATATCATTAGTTTTAAATTATTCTACAATGCATGGAGGTAATTCAGCACGCCTCTTAGCAGTAAGAATTCAAGTGATTAATTTGTATTGAAAAAAACACTAAGTTGCCTTATTAGGTTTAGTGACTGTAACCTGTAGAATAACCTTAGTCGGTCAAGACAAAGAGGAATTTAAGAATATTTTAGATGAAAACACTTGAAAATGTTTACAGGTGGTATTTTCTGTACTGGAGGCACCTATGAAAAATAAAATTAGCTTTAACACAACAAAATAAAAAGACTAGTATTTTTTGTTTAGAATAAATAATGTTAAAAACTTTATATCCACGTTATATTAAATATTATTACTGGACACTGGTGAAATTAGAGCAAAACAAAATAAAAACCTTGCTTTCCCAAATCCATTTTCCCTTCTTTTCCAGGTTTTCTCTTAGGAATTAAACACACACACACACACACACACACACACACACACACACACACACACACACATATATGAAGAGCTAGTGTTTATAGAATCTTCTAAATAATGTTAGCATCGTCAATGGTCACAAGATTTTTATACTAGTAATTGACTTTGTTGAAATCTAACACTATAGAAATAGCCAAAAAACTAATTTCTAGTGTATGGTTTACGTACTTGTAAATACAAACATTCTTTTTTCTTTTCCTCAAAAAACTTGATACTGACCCTTATAAAAAGAAAATTCTGCTACTTAATTCTCAAGTATGGTCTTTCTACTTATTTGTGAAGTTTACAGAATCATTGTTGGGTTACAGCAGGCACCACTGTATTACTGTACAATAATGTAAATAACAAGAAGTTTTCTAATAAAATTGTGGTATGTATTATCAGAAAGTGTGATTGTAATTCAGATCAATGCAGTTATCCGAAACTGTAACAGTATTTAAAAAAAAAAAGTGCTACTTTGTGAATCAACTTGGAAATCTTTGTATTTTTCATGTTTGTTTTATAAAATGTTATGTCAAACTAAGGGTCCTATGACTACACCTGACTCAGTTATATAAAGGCAAATGTTTAAAAAATGTTTAAAAAAATAAGGTTAATAGAGTCTTTGTATGCACAAAACCCGTATTTGAGTAATTGTCTGAGTTGATAGGTTCTGAAAACATGTAAAGGCTTAAGTGGAATTAATTTTTTGAACGAAATCACCCTTAATTTTGGTGGCATGATAAAAGAATACTTTCAGTATTATGATCTTATTTTTTTTGATTCATGGAAAATTTGGGTCTGTATGAGCATTTACTATCTGACTGGTTAAACATAATTACAATCATAAATGCTAAGAATGGATATTTTGTCCAAAGATGGATTCTAGACCAGAGATGGTTATTGATGATTTATTCATAACTTGAATTCGTACAGCCTCTTACCCCAGAAGTTTTTATAAAAAGATATACTGAATTTACCTAGGAAAAAGATGTTCTTTGGAGGCTATCCTACAACATGAAATTCTACATTACAAAATTACCTCAGCCTGATTTATATAATTTGAGCTATTCTTAAATCAAGGTTTTAAGAGCAAAAGACCAAATGATGTAACTTCTTTAAACATCAAGCTTTCCCTAAACTGATTTCTAATTATCTTCTTATTGGTGGAATAGTTAGAAATATAGGATTACTTACATTTTGTGCACAATAAAATGTTATGTACAATTAATTCTCAAATGACGATTTAAAATAAGCACACCAAGACCTATTGTCTCATAACTTTTGAAAGGTGGCACATTAGCTAGAGAAACTGTGGTAGAAGGGAAAAATAGTCTAGAGTCTTATTCAGGTATTTTTTTTTTTTTTTTTTTTTGGCCAATTACTACTTGTTTAGTGAAATATGAACTTTTATGAGTATTTTTGTAACTTTTTATACAGTTATTATTAGTTTTGTTAATTATCTAGAGATTTTTGAAGATCAAGTAATGTAATGACTACTAGTGTCATTAAATTAAAATGCATCAATTCTTCACAGGTCTTCCTTAGTCATTATCCAGCTTTCAAGTGCATATGAGGCAATTGAAAACACTATGGCTTGAGTCAGGCACAGCTTGGTCCTCAAAGTGAAATCTTTGCTTTTTAACACTTTGGAGAGGTCTTTTGCAGCAGATTTACCCAGCACAATAAGTCATTTGATTTTTGACTGCTGCTTCCATGGGCGTTGACTGTGGACCCAAGTAAAATGAAATCCTTGAGAACTTCAATATTTTCTCCTTTTAACATGATGTTGCTTATTGGTCCAGTTGTAAGAATTTTTGTTTCCTTTAAGTTGAGGTGTAATCCATACTGAAGGCTCTAGTCTTTGGTCTTCATTGGTAAGTGCTTCAAGCCCTCTTCACTTTCAGCAAGCAAAGTTGTGTCATCTGCATGTTGCAGGGTGTTAATAAGTTTTCCTCCAATCATAATGCCTCATTGTTCTTCATATTGTTTAGCTTGTAGTATTATTTGCTCAGCATACAGATTGAATAAATATGGTGAAAGGACACACACCTTTCCTGATTTTACATCACATAGTATCTGCCTTGTTCTGTTCGAAAGGCTGCCTCTTGGTCATGTGTTCTACATGAACACAATTAAGTGTTCTGAAATTCCCATTCTTCACAATGTTATCCACAATATGTTATGATCCACACAGTTGAATGCCTTTACATGGTCAATAAAACATTGGGAAATATCTTTCTGGTATTCTCTGCTTTCAGCCAAGTTCCGTCTGACATCAGCAATGGCATCCTTCATTCCATCTCCTCTTCTGAATCTTGCTTAAATTTCTGGCAACTCCCTGTCAATGTACTGCTGCAATTGTTTTTGAATTATTCTCAGCAAAATTGTTCTTGTGTGTGATATTAATGATATTGTTCTGTAATTTCTGCATTCCTTTGGCTTAAATTTCTTTGGAATGGGCAAGTGTATGGATCTCTTCCAGTCAGTTGCCCAGGTAGCTGTCTTCCAAATTTCTTCGGTCAGTTTGTCTACCACTTGTCTGTCAGTTTTTCATACTGTGGTGGCTTGTGAATTGCTGTGATACTGGAAGCTATGCCTCTGATATTTCAAATACCAGCAGGGTCACCCATAGTGGACAGATTTCAGTGGAGCTTACAGAACAAGATGGAGTAGGCAGGAGGACCTGGCAGTCTACTTCCGAAAAAGGTTGATCTGTGAAAAACTTATGGATAGCAGGGGAATATTGTCTGATACAGTTGTGGAAGATAAGCCCCTCAGACTGGAAGGCACACAATGTATGACTGAGAAAGAGTTGCCTCCTCACAGTAGGGTTGACCTTAATGTGTAGATGGAGTAAAACTTTTGGTATCTTCATTTGTTGATGTGGCATGACTTAAAATAAGAAGCAATATTTGCAAACAGCAATTAGTTATCAAAAAAAAGTATATATGAAATATGAATCTAGGAAAATAGGAAATTGTCAAAAATTATGTATAATGCACAAAGATCAATATCCTAGGCATTAAAAAAAAAAAAAACCCATTGCTGTAGAGTTGATTCCGACTCATAGTGACCCTATAGAACAGAATAGAACTGCCCATAGAGTTTTCAAGGAGCGTCTGGTGGATTCAAACTGCCAACCATTTAGTTAGCAGCCTGAGCTCTTAACCACTGCACCACCAGGGCTACATTTAGGCATTAGTGAGCTAAAACAGATCAGCATTGGCCATTTTGAACCTGATAATCATTTGGTCTACTATGCTGGGAATGACAAATTGAAGAGGAATGTCTCACATTCATCGTCAAAAAGAACATTTCAAGATCTATCCTGAAGTATACTGTCAAGGACAAGATAATATCCATACACCTACAAGGAAGACCAGTTAATACAACTATTATTTAAATTTGCCCATCAACCACTAATGCCAAATATGAATAAATTGAAAAAGTTTAACCAAAATTTGCATTCTGAAATTGATCACACGTGCAATCAATATGCATTAATAATTACTGGTGATTTAAATGCAAAAGTTGGAAACAAAATAGAAGGATCTGTAGGTGGAAAATATGACCTTGGTGATGGAAATGACGCCACTGATTGCTTGACAGAATTTTTCAAGACCGATGACTTATTCATTGCAAATACCTTTTTTCAACAGCAGAAACAGTGACTATATACATGCACTTCACTGGATGGCATACACAGGAATCAAATCGACTATATATGTACAAAGAGACAATAGAAAACTCATTATCTACAATCATGATAAGGCCAGGACCCGACTGCAGAACAGACCATCAATTGCTCACATGAAGCTGAAGAAAAGTACAACTCCATAAGAGCCAAAGTATGGCCTTGAGTATATCACACCTGAATTTAGAGACCATCCCAAGAATAGATTTGACGCAATGAACACTCATGACCAAAGACCAGAGGTGTTGTGTGATGATATCAGGACGTCAAACATGAAGAAAGCAAAAGGTCATTAGAAAGGCAGGAAAGAAAGAAAAGACCAAAATGGATGTCAAAAGAGACTCTGAAACTTGCTCTTGAACATAGAATAGCTAAAGCAAAAAGAAGGAATGTTGAAGTAAAAGAGCTGAACAGAGAATTTCAAAGGGTGGTTCCAGAAGACTAAGTTTAAAGTATTATAATAAAATGTGGAAACACTGGAGTTAGAAAACCAAAATAGAAGAACTTGCTTAGCATTTCTCAAGCTAAAAGAACTGAAAAGATTCAAGCTTTGAGTCGGAATACAAACAGTCCCAGGATTAAGAATGTCCAATTTATGGACAACTCGTACTTGCCCTTTAACATTATGTAAATTTGCCCCACTTTGAAATGATCGAATCATCTCCTACTTGCAATAAATTCTTCATCACATTCACCTTCACTTGCAGCACATGCAGCTTTTAAATCCTTGAAAAGGCTTTGAGCCTTTTCTTGCACTAAAGTAAGGCTAAATAAGAGCTGTATACACCTGTTCTGACTTACTTACAAATTCAACTTAAAGAACTTAAAGACAAACTTAGGAATGGATTTCATTTGTAACCTGCGGACTGCCTGCATTGAAAGATTCTGCGGGTAAAAAACTGAATGATGCAGGAAGAATCAAAAGAAGATGGAAAGAATTCAAAGAATCAATGTACCAAAAAGAATTGGTTGACATTCAAGCATATGATCAAGAACAGATTGTACTGAAGGAAGAAGTCCAAGATGCACTGTAGGCACTGGTGAGAAACAAGGCTCCAAGAATTGATGAAATACCAACTGAGATGTTTCAACAAACCGATGCAATGCTAGAAGAGCTTGCTTGTCTATGCCAGGAAATTTAGAAAAGAAATAGTTACTGTCTCACCATAAATAATTAGAATGGTGGGAATTTACACTTCTATTATAAATGCAACTAATATAGTGAGATTTTTTTCCAGATTTACCAAATCCATCATATTTTAATAATTTGTAATATTCAAAATTACTTTTTTCAGGTATTTTTCCTTTAATATTGTCCCTCTATATTGTCTTTAGAAGAATGAAATAGTGAGATCTTACTGACTTTTCTGTGACCTGTGTTCATAAAATATTATTTCCATAAATTAAATTGTTGTTGTTTTTAGTTGCCATCAAATCAATTCTACTCATGGAGACCCCAAGTGTTCAGAGTAGAACTGCTCCATAGAATTTTCAAAGCTGTGACCTATTGAAACCCGCCACCAGGTTTGTCTTCCCAAGTGCCTCTGGATGGATTTGAATCACCAGCTTTTCAGTTAGTGGTCCAGAGCTTTATACTGCTCAGGGATGCCAAATTATAATACAACTTTAAAATGATAGTCGATTAAAATTCTTACAGGGAAATCATTCCCCAAGTATATGTAAGAAATAACTTGTATTCTTCTCTACAGGTAACATATTTTATCAGAAAATCAAGTTGAGAGGTAAGTTGTTGTTTTCCTCATTCCCCAATAGATCCTTTATTCAGGATGCTAATGCTTAGACCTTGGAGAAAACAGGGCCTCAGAAAGGAGGGCAGAGTTTTTCTTTTGCACCTGCAGCTGTGCGAAGGAGGGAATTGATTTGTGACCTCTGCTTAAGCCTGTAGTTTTGTTTTAAAAAATATTTTGCATATCGTCATTTTGCTTACAGTGTTTGTTAATGAAACATTGGTTATATACATTTGTATAAGATGATGTGCATTGTTTATGACTAGTAAGTAGTTAACAGCACTGTGACCTTCACTGTCTAAATATAGGACAATCTCAAACAGAGTGGCTGGTTTATCATTTAAGCAATCTATCTATTTCTATCTTAGCTCATTTACCTGCTGTCTGATGTAAAATCAAGTAAGAGAAATTGTTTACACCCTTGTAATGGGAAAACATGGCTGGAATGCTTAAGCATCTCATGGACTGAGAGTGTTTCTATCTTTCCATCTAACTATCATCTATACCTCTATCATCTATCTATCTATCTGTCTCTCAACTATCAACTAAGAGACAACATAATCAATGACTGCTCTCAATTACCAGTTATGTCAACTTCCATACTATGTACCTGAATGTCTGTCTAGCTCCTTTTTTTTTTAAGCACTTACTTTGTAAACATTCAAACAATGTTTACTTATAAGGCTATCATATTTAAAATTTGATTAAATTTAATATTAAACATCAATTCCTAGCATTTTATTCTTTTAAATATTGTTTAATTCTAGGATGAATCGCTTTGGCCATTCTTTCTAAAAGCAAGAATGTAAAGTTATAAACTTAAGTACTGAAGTGAGCAAAAATAATCAAATTGAAAGCAGCAACTTGAGAGATTACATAGGAAACTTGGGGGCCAGAGAATTTGTATTAATAAGGGAGGAATAACTCAGAAAAAGAGGGTAAGAATGATTGCACAACTTGAAGAATGTAATCAATGTTACTGAAGTGTACATTTAGAAATGAATTGGTGTATATTTTGCTGTGTATATTCTCAACAACAACAACAAAATTAATAAAATTAAAAAAACAATATAAGGGAAGAAACTAAATACAGAATTGTAAGGAAAAATCCTTTCAGAGTATAATAATTATGATATGGTATGCTTAGTAAATGCTTACAAGTTATTTGAAAAATTTGACATCAACTAATGATTAAAAAAAAAAAAACAACTAAAGCTTCAAATGAGTCTCTCTCAATTTTCCTCCTTCCTTCTCTCTCTCCCCATTCCTTCTTTTCCTCCCTAATTTCAACCATTCCTCCTCCTTCCTTCTCACTTTGCTTACCTTTCTTCCTTTTTCTTGCACTTTCCCACACTCTCATCTACTATGGATATGTCAATGTGGAAACACCAGAAGCATTACTATGAAATTTAGAATTACTACAAGCAAGGTCAAGATCACTACCATCATTTAATACATTTTTCTGGAATTACCAGTAAATGCAAGCATTCACTAGAGAGAAATAAATTAAAATTAAATAAATGACAAAAAAATTTTGTTATCGTATAATGTGATTTAGTATTTGGAAAATCAAGACAATTAAATGAAAAAAAATAATATCTACGATAAGAAATTTGCATAGTGTTACTTGTTGCAAATGTAATAAGCAAATATCAATAGCTTTTCTCTGCATCAACAATAACTAGTCACAAAGTTTACCGAAACAAAATAATCGTATTTATAATAGCAATAAAAATGATTAAATTCTTCAGAAAGAAGTCAACTAAGGAACAACAAGAACCTATATCAGGAAAGTTTTAAAATCAATCTTTTTAAATAAAGAGGATAATGTGAAGTGCTTTTAGAGAGAAGTCAATACTCTAAATATGTAATTTCCCATATTATTTAATGAATTCAATGCAACATGACTTGAAAACTTTGTTTTTTCTTTTCAGACTTGGGAAAGCATATCATAAAGCTCCCGAAAAAGAATGGAAGTTCAGGAAGAGTAAAAACATTCAAACAATGAAAAGCAAAAATTAAAGAGTAGAGTAATATTGTAGTTGCTATCAAATAGGCAAATTATTCAAGAAAATAGGTCAAATACTGCATAGATTAATTCAAATATATGTGATTATCTAGCACAGAGTAAAAGTGGCATCATAGGGAAAAAACAAATAATTTGATCACATTGTGGCATATTAACAATGATTTGAAAAACAAAAATTTGGAAAACAGTCATTTCTTACACCAAAAATAAATTGTAGATAGAGCAAATATTTGATTTTTTTCAAAAATCAAGGTACCAGAGGCACCTCAGAAGAACAGTCTGATGATCAACTCCTGAAAAGTTAACCATAGAAAATCCTATGAGACACAGTTCTCCCTTGATGCACATGGTGTCTCCATGAGTCGGAATTGACTCAATGGCAACAGTAAGTAAGTGGTACTCATTTTGGAACAGTTTTAGGTTTACAGAAAAACTGAGCAGAAAGTACAAATAATTTCCATATATCCATTGACCCACCCATATGCAGTTTTCACTATTATTAATATCTTGCATTAATGTTTTAATTTGTTACAACTGATGAAAAATATTGATACATTATTATTAACTAAGGTCTATAGTTTATATTAAGATTCCATCTTGTGTTGTATAGCCCTATGAGATTTGAAAGACGTATGCCCTGTAGCCACCATTACAGTCTCATACAGAATAGTTTTACTGTATTAAGAATTCTCTGTGCTCCATCTGTTTATTCCTCCTTCAAACTACTTCCCCAAACAACAACAACAACAACTAACCTCTGGCAACCATTGATCTTTTTATTGTCTCTATACTTTTGCCTTCTTTTCAGAAAGTCATATAGTTAGAATCATACAATATGTAGCTTTTACTTTCACTTAGCAATTTGCATTTAAAGTGCCTCCATGGTGGGGCCAAGACGGCTGAGTAGTCAGAAACTTCCGGTGGACCCTCTTACAACAAAGACCCAAATAAAAAAATGATTTGATTATATATGGCAATCTGGGAGCACTGAACATCAAAGACAGAGTTGAGGAACTGGACTGAGGGGCAGC
>NW_004444173.1:135415-136468 GCF_000243295.1 Trichechus manatus latirostris
TTTTTTAAAGTAACTTAAGATAATTATAAGTTGATGTTTTCTAAACCATAATTATGAAAAGTTGGAATTACGTTTTCTTTTATGTTGTTTGGTATTAGGCTGTGTTTTAAGGCAAGATCTAAAACACATTTTTTTTAAACGTGTTCCCGCTGGTAAACGAGCAAAATGAGAAATTTTACAGTCACATTTGAAAATACCGACTCTTTTAATTAGGTTGATTTATTATTATTTCCTTTATAGAGTTTATTTGTGTATGTGTATCAGGGTATTATGGATGCCATATTTGCCAATTATTCTAGAATCCTTAACAGTCAATTGTAATTTCACTTTGTGTAGTTAATAGATCAACTCTGCTGTAAGTAGTCATAAATATAGCCAGATACCAAATAACTCAAAATGCATTCACTTTAATGACCATACAGTAACTATATTTTGACGTTTCTAATAAAATGTCAGGGCCGGGATTCATCTGGTACAAAAATGAAGTATGTTTTATGGAGCATCTCTCTAATAATGCTTATTTGAGGGAGATGTTCTCTTACTCTCATTGATGATTTAAAAATGTAACACTTGAAATAATTGTGGATAAATATAAGTGAAATATTCAGTAAAATGAAGATATTCTTACAGTAACTAATGTTTATTTTTCTACTTGTCAGAGGAGGCATTGAAGCTTAAAGGATCTTGAGGAAACACAGGTTAAGTACGTGTTTTTATTGCTTGAAAATACATTTTTCAGAATCTGAGAACTCTACACAGATGGTTATTGTGTATTTGATATATGGGCACATGGAAAGACTTTGACAAGATATTCATTCCTATTTGAGCTTTTAATGATTAAAAAGAAGTCTTAAAAAGGAAGGGAAATGTATCTTCAGCAAAACTAGACTTTTTAAAAAATTAATTCCATTGATGTAGCATAAAATAACATGTTATTTCATGTAAACAGAAAATAGCAAACATGGCAATCTAAAAAGATTTTGTATGTATAGAGAAGTTTATATTTAATTTTTAAATTTTTTTAAAATAAAACTTACAATTGTATAGTGTTTC
>NW_004444173.1:137698-155870 GCF_000243295.1 Trichechus manatus latirostris
GTGGAGGCTTTGGTTCATGTGGTCCATTAGTCCTTTGGACTAATATTTTCCTTGTGTCTTTGGTTTTCTTCATTCTCCTTTGCTCCAGATGGAATGGGACCAATAGATGTATCTCAGATGGCTGCTTGCAAGCTTTTAAGACCCCAGATTCTACTCATCAAAGTAGAATGCAGAATATTTTCTTTATGAACTATGCTATGCCAATTGACCTAGATGTCCCCTGAGACCATAGTCCACAGCCTTCAGCCCTAGTAACTAGATGAGATAAATTTTTATAGGACTTCCATTTGTTAAAATCTACTAACCAAATACCTCCAGTAACACACCTGCAGTAAAAGAGTAGTGGACATATTAGTCTGCTGTAGAAAGGAAAAATGAAATCCATGGACCAATGGGATGTCTCATGGGGGAGTCAGTAAAAGATTCTTGTATGATTTGGAGTGCTGGACTTAATTTATAAGATTGACCATAATTTGTAAACTAGCAAAGTTGCTTGAACAGTTAGTACTCTTATCTTTAAAAACATGAGTATGTGAAGAGTAACGGTTAGTTCAGTATGTCAGTGGTCTTGTCTTGATATATATGGATTTGAAGTCACCAGTGTTGAGTTTGAGCTTCGATAGTTTGTAATTTCATGATTTGGTATAGTTTACCTGTTTGTAAAGTCATAGTAAAATTTGGAAAGTTGTCATTTCTGTTTCAATTTTCAGCTCCCCATCACAGCTTCTAGTAGAGTCAATCTATTTATTTATTTATTTTACTTTAGTAGTTTTTACACCTCAGGAAGCCAATTGAATCAGTTGTCATTAGGCTGTGTGTTTTCAGGAAATTTCTGCCACCATGAAGATATGATTTTGATTTTTTAAAATTATTATTAAATCTAATGCTTCCATGAACATTCATACCAATACACTTGATCAAACTTTGTGAAGAGAAATCTATGCATTCTATATCAGAGAAAACACAGGAAAGAAAAAAATGGAGAAAAATTACCATTTCAGGCATTTTTTTTTTCAAATTATGTTTCAGTTCAAAAGTTTAGAAATGATTACTTATAGGCCATCTAATTTACCAAATGTCAAATTACAACCACTTTAAGAGTATAGACTCCAAATGGAGTGATTATAGAGCAATCAAATATAGTGCTTCTCTGGGAGACGCAAGCTGTTTCTCCAAAGGGTTCTGTTGGCTAATAAGACAGGGAAAGATATTTCAAAAAAAAAAAACAAAACAAAACTATTATTTCAAATTTAAAAACTCTAAACAACTTGATGGCATTCATCAACAGTTGTACTTGCTGAGGATCTTTTATTTCTATATTAATCATAAAAATGGATACAAGTTTTTTATGCTAATATAAATGGAAAAAATTTAGCTTTTCAGACAGTGGAGATAAAGAAACAGCCTGCTAATACATCTCTAAAAATAAAAAAATGCTTTCAATTGTAATACTTGTAAATGTACATGTAGGTTATCAGCAGTCTAAGCAGGTGATAACTAATACCTTCAATGATTTCAAGAAGCATTTAATAACTTTCCATCTAAATGTGTTACAGTCTGCAACTATGTGGTTCCACAATTCTCACAAATGCCTGAGCCAGAAACCTTAGAGGATGTCTTAACTGTTCTGTTTTTATCACATTCTATACTTAGCTTGGGCTTGTTAGAAAAAGATGACACCTTAATACTTAAGCAGCCCAGCTCTCTGAGGGCTTGGCAAGCCATGAAGTCTCTCGGAAAATTAGAAACAGTCACTCCCTTCTCACAGCATAGTCAGGCTTGCGCTAGTGCTTAGGCCTTGAAGAACAGAAAATCCACCCCCACTTCCCCAATCCAACAGTAAATTCTGTCAGTTTTGCCTTCAAAATATACTAAAAATTTGACTATTTCTCATTTGTTCCATTGCTACCACTGTCTTCCAACTGTTATCTCTCACCTAGATTTGCATATATTCCATGAACTGGTCTTCCTATTTTTGCTGTTATGCTCTTGTAGCATATTCTTCATATATCAACTTGAGACATTGCCCCATTCCTTTTTAAGACCCTCCAACACTTTCCCATCTCTGTCTGAATAAAACACAAAGTACTTTCAGTAGTCTAAAATGACCCAATTTTGTCTCTAGTCAAACTCAAAAATACCACATAGAGTTCTGATTCAGAGTTAGAACTTTTGCACTTGATATTCATTCTTCCTGAAATGATTTCACCTGCAAATGAATGTGGCTCCATCAGGCCTTTGTTTAAATGTGACATTCTCAATGAGAGCTTCTCTGACCATCTATTTAAAATTGTAATAACAATGGACAAATGATCTGAATTGACACTTAATCAAAGTTATAAAGATGGAAAATAAGCATATTAAGAGACACAAAATCATTTGTCAGTAGGTAAATGCAAATTACAACAATGTGAGAGCATTACATATTTAATAGAATAGCTAAAAAATTGATAATATCAAGTACTGATCAGGATGCAGAGAGAGAGGAACTCTCATTGCTGGTGGGAATGCAACATGACACAGACACATTGGAGTCAGTGTGGTAATTTATTTTTTGGTAAACATTTTTATTATATGACCGATCATTCATGCTTCTAGGTGTTCACTCAACTAATGTGAAAACTTACATTCATGCAAAAACCTGCAATCCCATGTACAGCAGCACTAGATAACTAATACAGAATTTGGTACCAGGAGTGGGGTGCTGCTCTAACAGATGCCTACAACGTGGAAGTGGTTTTGGAATTGAGTAACGGGTAGAGGATGGAAGAGTTTTCATGCCTAATAGTAAAAGCCTTGATTGCCTTGAAGAGACTGTTAGTGCAGTTATGGACACCAAAGACAATTCTGGTGAGGGCTGAGAAGGGAGTGAGGACAACTATAATACCAGAGACGGCTCAGATGGCGAGAAGCAGCAGTAGAGAAACGGTGGCAGCAGAACCAGGAGACCTGTGCTAAATGACACAGAAGCAGACCCATGGAGCAATAGAGCTGACTGCCTTTGGGCAAAACCCTTCCTGGTGGAGTGGGGTGCCTCCAGGCACTTATTAATGGAGTTCAGTTTACTGACTTATGGAACAAGGGAGCTGAGTGCCTTCTGGATGAAGTTTACCGGCAGGGTGGTGTACTTCCAGGCACTTATTGGTAGAGCTGAAGAGCTTTGTAACACTTGCCAAAACAGGGCATATGCTGGGTCAGTCCAAGAAGCCCAAGGGGCTGCAAGGCCAAAGAACCATGAAACAGAAGTTGAAGAGACAAGGAGTACAGAAGCAGAGCTGCCTTGGTCTCCAAGTATAGGGCCACAACCTCTGGGGTCTCAAATTGTGGAACCACGGCCTGGGGGGATCTCAGAGGGTGGGGCTACAGGCTTCTAGATTTCAAAGAGTCAGATCTTCACCAACTCGGTTCTGGAGTGTGAAGCTGCCAATCATGAGTGCCAGGGGATGGGGCTGGATGTGCTGTCCAAAGCTGAGGGGCAGGGCTACCATGCCCAAGGGGAAGAAGAACTGAGCCTGCCAGGGCTGAAGTAGTAGGATCGCTATTCAGATGGACTAGAACAGGGCTTCCCAAATCCGAGGGAGCAGAGTTGCTGCTCCAGTGGGCCTGGAAGACAGAGCTGAAACCCAGTGCTGAGGAGCCTCCACCCGGAATCTGGAGCTTGTGGTCAGCACCCAGAGTCTGGAGGATAGGGCCATTGCCTGAATGGTCTCAGAGAACATAGGATTATTTTAGAGCCTTGAGAGCTAATGTAATGTGTTCTGCTGACTTGCTTGGTGCCTGTTAACCCTTCTTTCCCTCTAATTTGTAATGGAAATATCTACCGTGTGCCTGTTCTGCTACTGTACTTTGGAAGTAGATAACTTGTATTCTAAATTTCACAGACGAAGAGGACTTTTGCCCCAGGAGGGAATTTGGACCTGGAGTTGATTTAAGACTTTTAGGAAGATATGATGCAGTGAATGTGTTTTACTTGTTGCAAGGATGTGAATTTTGGGGGGCCAAAGGGTGGAATGTTATGGATTGAATTGTATCCCCCAAAATGTGTGTCAATTTGGCTAGGCCATGATTCCCAGTATTGTGTGGTTGTCCACCATTTTTGATCTGATGTGATTATCCTATATGTTGTAAATCCTAACCTCTATGATGTTAATGAGGCAAGATTACAGGCAGTTATGTTAATGAGGTAGCACTCAATCTACAAGATTAGGATGCATCTTGAGTCAATCTCTTTTGAGATACAAAAGAGAGAATTAGAGAGGAAATGGACCTCATATCACCCGGAAAGGAGAGCCAAAAGTGGAGAATGTCCCTTGGATCCATGGTCCCTGCACTGAGAAGCTCCAATAGTAGGGGAAGATTGATGACAAGGACCTTTCTCCAGAGCCAACAGAGAGAGAGAGAGCCTATTTGTGGAGCTGGCACCCTGAATTTGGACTTCTAGCCTCCTAACCTGTAAAAGAATAAATTTCTGTCTGTTAAAGCCATTTGCTTGTGGTATTTCTGTTATAGCAGCACTAGGTAACTAAGACACTACCCTCATTTTTTAAATAAATAATCTGAGTTTCAGAAATATTAAGCAACTTGCCTAAGTACACAGTATTTATGGTGGAGCAGATAGTTAGATCTCAGACATTCTGATTTCACACTCTCATGAAGTTTAGCAAAGACCTTTTAATAAACTAATCAGTATGTGTTCCTCTACTCTTAGACCTTCTTAAAAGTACATGTAATCAACATAGTAGATATTGCCTTCCTTCTTGAAACATTGTCAATCCCATGAGTGGATAATTTGGAGATGGAAATGAATGATTCTAAAACTGCTTAATTTCCAAAATCTCCTTTACCTATTCTGGCACTATGTGGCCACTATCCAGTATTTAATAGACTTACAAATTCATGCTCTGTTCTATATTTCAAATATCCTAACATTTTTTCTCTAGTGTAATTGTTAGTGAACTACATAAATACAAATGGAATTAAAACATAACTAACATTTTCCTTCTATCTCCTTGCTCCCTCTATTGCCCCTAGAGGATATTGGTGCTCTATCTAAGCCACTGCTGACACTCATTTTAGAAAACCCTGACTTTTGGATATAGAAATAGAGGGTTATAACATCAAATAGCCATTCACCTTTCAATCTTGCATACCTGAAATTAGAATTTACATGTTTAGAAACCTGCCATTTTCTTTGCTTTTCCTTCTGTCTTAACAATCTATCATTAAATAGGCCATCAAATATTGATTCACAAATGAACAGTTCCAACTTCCCATTTAAGTACAATTACACATCTTCAGTTGCACATTTACTTGTGGATTCATTGCATACATTCTAACTAAACTTGTGTGAGAAATAGTTTCATATTTTTCACCAATCATTCCTACAATTTTCCCCTCCTAATTTCCCTGAGCTTCTTAATAAGCACAGTGATTTTTCTTGGATATACACACTAAACATGGCAGAAAATTTTTTATCATGTTTTTGATCCTTGTCTATCATCAACAATCCAACTGTAATAACTTCTTTTTGAGTAAAGACTTAGAATATTATTTGGACTTTTATTTAATTTCTACTAATTTACTTTTCTTGAAATCTAATACAAAAATAACATATTTGTTTCAATTATATTTGCTGGTAATGACAAAATATAGATGATAAAAGCTTAAAATTTTTACCAGCCTAGTCCAAGCCTCACCATCACCTAGCTGGAAAAAAGAAAAATAAATAATATTAATCATTAATTGTTACATGTCAAGTACAGTAATTTACTTGCACTACCTGATTTATTTCTTGCAAAATGTTAAACATTGTTATATCTGTCATTTTTCTAAATAGGCAACTAAGGCTTAGGGAAACTAAGTATCAAAAGTTTAAAAAGTGGCATAAGCAAAATGTGAACCCACTTCTAATCTGATTGCAAAGCTCGAATTCTTAACCAATTCTCTGTATTGACTACTCTAATTTCCATAAACATTACTTTTCTAGTTCTTTTATGCTTCATGCTCTCGTTTATGCTTTATATTGGCTCCTTGAAGAACATGTAGTGGAAAATCATATTGTTACTATTAATTATTGTCTGTTAGGAACAAAAGGAGTACACTATTGAAAACTCAGGAATTTGACAATAAAGCTTCAGTCTCCAATGGATGAAATGAATGCCTCACATTAAAATCAAGCATGAGAAGAGTGCATGCAACTCGATTGCTCTAAGATTAGGATAGGAAAGTTGAATGATTCCATATGGGAGAATAGGGCTGGAGTTAATGTTCTTTAGACATGCAAAGTAGACTTGATAGAAATGGAAAATTTACAGCTTTCAAAAGAATACAGGGAGAAGATAATTGATCTCAAATAGTAACTTTCATGACTGACAACTCTTTTGCCCTTCAGCTTCAAAGAACTTGAGGCAGACACAGAAAGACTAGATAAATCAAGAGATCTGAGAAAATGGATTCAGGTAGATGGCTGATATTTGATCTAAAATGGAGGTGGCATGCTCCCCTTTTGGTACAGAGCAGGGATGAGATTTATTTCTAATGATTTTCAGGTTAGAGATCATTGAAACATTGATTGCTAGCTGCTTTTTTTTTTTTTTAATTGTACTTTAGATGAAGATTTACAGAACAAATAGTTTCTCATTAAACAGTTAGTACACATATTGTTTTATGACAATGGTTAACAACCCCACGACATGTCAACACTGTCCCTTCTCAACCTTGGGTTCCCTATTACCAGCTTTCCTGTCCCGTCCTGCCTTCTAGTCCTTGTCCCTGGTGCTGTGCCTCATTAGTCCCGTTGTGTTTTATGGGGCTGTCTAATCTTTGGCTGAATGGTGAACCTTGGGAGTGACTTCACTACTGAGCTAAAAGGGTGTCCAGGGGCCATACTCTCGGTGTTTCTCCAGTCTCTGTCAGGCCAGTAAGTCTGGTCTTTTTTTGTGAGTTAGAACTTTGTTTTACATTTTTCTCCAGCTCTGTCCAGGGCTAGCTGCTTTTTATAGGTTACAGAAGAAGAGAAAGTAGTGTGCAAAATTTGCATGCTATATTATTACTCATATATTTAACAATAAATATTAGACAAAAGCAGGGTAAGTTATTCTACTTACCATTGAAACATCTTCATCTTGGAATCCTTCTATTAAAGTGTTGACAATAAGGCTCAATTACATATGTTATCAAATCTAAATTTCTCTCATTATGTCATTTGGGTTTCTATAAATATTTATTCATTTTTTTATATTTAAAAACATTTTTGGAGCATTAAAATTATAGCCAGTGCCAATTTGCCTAGATAAAGATCATGGTTATATCACAGGAAAAAAATGAATAAATGTTATAAACATAATTATTTCTTTAGGTAGTATACGTTTCTAGTCATACTGTCACATAAGATTGTGTGGATTGTCTATTTCCAAAAATCAGCCTAGATTAATTAATAGATTTAGTAACTATAAATAATGCCTGTTAGTTAAAGAGTAGCCGCTGAGGCTGTGTTACAGATTGAATTGTGTCCCCTCAAAATATGTGTTGTAAATCCTAACCCCTGTGCCATTTGGGAATGGATATCTTTGTTATGTTAATGAGGCAGGATTTGTGTAGGATGTGTCTTTAGTCAATCTATTTTTTGAGATAAGAGAGATTAAACAAGCAAATAAACAAGCAGAAAGAGGGGAAGATAGATGCCTATCCACATGGAGATCTCCAAGTAACCACGAAACATCCTGAAGAGACAAGGATCTTCCCCTGGAGCTGACAGAGAGAGAGAAGCCTTCCTCTAGAGCTAGCACTTTAAATTCGGACCTCTAGCTTCCCAAATTGTGACTAAATAAAATTCAGTTTGTTAAAGCCATCCATTTGTGGTATTTCTGTTACAGCACACTAGATAGCTTAAGATAGGCAGCTTATGTACAGCCAAAGACCTTGTGGGATTTGGTTCCTTGGTCTGGAGGTTTAGGGTCATGGTTTCATGTTAAGTGCTTCCAGTTTATCTCTTATTTCCTAGCATAGTGCCTGGGGTCTTAAAAGCTTGCTAGCTAGCAGCCATCCAAGGCACATTTAGTCTCTATTTTCCTGGAGCAACAGAGGAAGAAGGAGAGTCAGGGATAGGAGAAGTAAATGGATGTGAGGCTAATTGCCCCCATGAACAACTGTTTCTTTTGCCATGAGATCAGAAGAACTGGACGGTGCCAGGCTACCATTACTGGACCTTTTGATCAAAGATTTTACAGAAGAGTCCTGATCAAAAAGGGGAAAATGCAGAGCAGAATTTCAAATATTCATGGAACCTAGATTTTTTTGAAGCCCTAGAAGCAGCAATCAACAAATCAAAAGACACATTGCATTAGGCAAATCTCCTGCAAAAGACCTTTCGAAAGTGTTTTTAAAAGCAAAGATGTCACTTTGAGGACTAAGATGCCCCTGATCCAAGTCATGGTATTTTCAATTGCTTCATATGCATGCAAAAGATGGACAATGAATAAGGAAGACTGAAGAAGAATTAATGCTTTTGAATTGCGGTGTTAGTGAAGAGTATTGAATATACCACTGACTGCCAAAAGAACAAACAAAGCTGTCTTGGAAGAAGTACAGCCAGAATGCTCCTTAGAGACAAAGATAGCGAGACTTCTTACTTAATTTGTACCGGTTATTAGGAGGAATTGGTCCCTGGAGAAGGACATCCTGCTTGATAAGATAGAGGGTCAGTGAAAAAGAGTAAGACCCTCAATGAGATGGATGCGACATCACAGTGGCAGCAACAATGGGATCAAGCATAACAATTGTGAGGGTGGCACAGGACTGGGCAGTGTTTCATTCTGTTGTACATAATAAGAGTCAGAATAGACTCCACAGTACTTAACAACAACAGTTTAGCTTAACTTGTAAAGAATGTCTACCTCGAGCATTATGCTCTTTTAAGATCTTTTTATAACGGATCACATTGACAATAGCCACTTGAAAAATTAAACAGAAACCTTAGTGGGCAATGAGTTTTTGTTAATGAGGGAGAAACAAGTCAGAAAAGGAGGGTGAGAATGTGTGCACGACTGGAAGAATGTAGTCAGTATCACCGACTTGTACATGTGGAAACTGTTGGATTGGTGTTTTTTTTTTTTTTTGCTGTGTGTTTTCTCAACAATAGCAACAAAAAGTATTGTACTGACACTTCAAGGCATTCTGAAAGCATGACGTAATATTAACCCATTGCTGTCCAGTCGATTCCGACTCATGGCGACTCTGTAGGACAGAATAGAACTGCTCCATCACGTTTTCAAAGTGCGGCTGGTGGATTCAAACTACCCATTCTTTTGGTTAGCAGCTGAGCTCTTAACCACTGCGTCACCAGGGCTCCAGTATAATATTAAAACCAAAACTAAACTTGTTGCCGTCCAGTTGGCTCCGACTCATAGCGACCCTATGTAATATTAGGCATCACTAAAAAATATAGAGAGGACAGGCTTAGAGTGACAGCGTCAGAGACAGAGAAACCAAACACAGCGATTGAAAAGATTGGCAGAGTGATCAGCATGCCTTTTTTTGCACATCAAAGTTCCCTGTAGGTACTAAGAGTGAGTTTCTCTAAACACATTCAAGAGTTATCAATCTACACACCCAATTTACTTCACTGTTAAACTTTTACTGTATTGAGGTAGTAGTCATGCGTTGGAGTCTTGTGGAGAAATTGCACTACAAAAATTACGTGCTTCACATTGCAGGATATTTCAAATCAAATCGAATATTTTCTAATGTAGAATTCATAATCTTGGTTTAGTTCATATTTCTGTGAAAAATAACTAAAAGGAATGCATATTATAATTTAAATGACCATGTTAGGACAAGATACTGTTATTGAATATGTTAATATATCTGTTCTACATGTTTCATTATAAATGCATAATTTTGAATGCTCTTAATGTCAGCCCACTACATTCTTTAGATGGTGAACCTGGTAAAAGAAGGCATTCTTTAACTTGTCATCCTGTGAATTCCATTGACTACGTGACTTACTCAGATATGAGGATTAAATACATTACAGCAGCCAGGAATTGGATATATCACAGATGGATTTCTTCTTCTGACAGAGAATAAACTTCAGTTAATATTCAATTTGACAGTTTGTACACCTGATGACCTTCAATAGCCAGCTGTTTTAGGAAGCTGATTTTCTGAAGACAACTGGAAACTAAGTAATTAAAGCAATTATCTGTAAATGAGAAATGAGAAATCTTAAATCCTGTTTATCCAAAGCTCAAGTGGTTAATACATGACTCTGCATGAATCAAAAAAAACATTCTTTGAATTTTGAAGCTGAACTAATCTGGAAAACTGTACTTTTATACATAGAACCTATATATGCATACATACATACATACATATATATGTACATATATATATATCCTTTTCACATTTAGTCAACATTTGTTAACATTAATATCTTAAAGTAAATAGAAGAATTAAAGTTTGAAAATAATACAAAGTTTGAATACAAAATAATTCTGGATTTTGTATGTGTTCTTTTTTTTGGTACTATACCACTAACACATTTTAATTTATTTAATCTCTGATTCTCTTTTGAATATCTATTATAAATAATTATAAGCTGTTTTGACTTCAAAGCTTTAATAAGACTTACTATATTTATGTTTGATATTAATTGGTAATCTTATGACTTTTATAAGTCTGATTGTTGCATGAAGTCTGGATGAAGTAACATAATTTTCCCTAAAACATAATTTCTTGACCATAATACATGTATTAGTCAGCATGCATTGCTGTCACTATTGAAAAGACAGATAAGATTATACACGTACATTTTCTGGTCACCTGAGGACGAAATGAGAAAAAATTAGTGGAGGAGTTGGAGCTGAGGAAGGAAAGATGGTAAGGTTCTTAGACGGATTTTCTCTGTAAAAATATACCAGATTCTCGAAGATTGTATTAAGTCTTAGCCAGACCATTGCTATTTGTAAACTCTCCAGAATGGTAGTAGTCAAGTGAGAATAAAGTCAAATTTGGTGCTGCCAAATTGGTACCAACAACTCATGGAATTACAGATAAATGGGGAATAGTCTTTCACCTTTCATGTTTTCTTTTACTGGGGTTCTCCTAGAAATAAAATTTTGATAAAATACTGATTTCAATATTATATATTTATAAATAGTGATAACGATATCCTACATTGTTTTGGGATTAATAATATTAAAGTATAACATACACAATGAGAAATGTGTCATCATGAGCATATAACTTAATGAATTATAATAAAATCAGCAGATTCTCCAAATTGGATATTACTATCAATCTAGAAATGCTCTTCCCACTATCTCAAATTTATCACCTTCATCCTCCTCCTGAGAGATAATCTCAATTCTGATTTGTAAATCTATATATTTGTTTTGCCAATTCTGTACATTGATGTAATGAGAACCCTGAAAATACATTCATTCGTGTTTAGCTTAACAGTCTCTATATAATTTGTAACACACAGTTATGAAACTACAAATTATATGTATGTGTGTATGTATATATACAGTTTTATATATGTAGCTATGTAGTCATATATATATAAAACCAAACCTGTTGCCATCGAGTCATTTCCGACTCATAGCAACCCTATAGGACAGAGTGGAACCGCCCCATAGGGTTTCCAAGGAGAACCTGGTGGATTCGAACTGCTGACCTATTGGTTAGCAGCCAAACTCTTAACTACTGTGCCACCAGGTTTCCATATCTATCTCTCTATCTATCTATCATCTATCTATCTGTCTATCTGTCTGTCTATCTATCTATCTATCTATCTAAGGAGTCCTGATGATGCAGTGGTTAAGCACTCAGCTACTCCCAAAAAGTCAGCGGTTTCAACCTACCAGCCACTCTGAGGGTAGAAGATGCGGCAGTCTGCTTCTGTAAAAATTTACAGCCTTGGAAACCCTATGGGGCAGTTCTATTCTGTTTTATAAGGCCTCTATGCATTGGAATCAACTCCACAGTAATGAATGAGATATATATATATATTTTTTCCATAACAGTACATATTGTTACAATATGTAGTGGTACTTCATTAATGTATTACAAGTTATTTATTCAATCTATTGTTGATGAAATTTCGGTTGTTTCTAGATTGTGCCTATTACATATCATTCTATCAATCAACTCAAGCAAGCCTAGCATAGATCATTGGATCACTTGCAAATCCTCAGGTTCATGAATGATAAAAAATATTTCTAAGAGACTAAACATTGGTATATTTTTTTTAAAGTAGCAATAGATAAATGATACTTCTTTCTAATTTATTCTTGCTTCGTTGTTTCAGTAAAGAAGTTTGTGGCCAGTCTTAGTAAAGCTATTTTGAAGTTAATAAGCTTCCCCAACTCCCTCTGCCGATAGTAAAGATTTTCCTGTGTGTTTCTGATTTTCAAAAGGTTAGCCATGATGTTTCTAGATGTGGTTTTCTTTGTTTTTATCATGTTTATTTTCTGTCATAGTACTTGAGTCTATGACTTGGTATTTTACACCACTTTTTCAAAAATTATCTCTCATCAATTCTTCAATTAATGTTTCCGTTCCAAAAAATCAGTTGCTAGCCAGTCAATTCCAACCCTTTAAGATAGAGTAGAACTATGCCATAGGCTTTCCAAGGCTGTAATCTTTATGGAGACTGACTGCCATATGTATCCCCCCTTAAGCAGCTGGTGTATTCGAATCACTGACCATTCAGTTGTCAGCTTAGCACTGACCCACTGAGCCACCAGAGGTCCTTTATGTTCCATGTCTCTTTTACTTCTTCTGGGATTCCAATATCATTTAGGCTGTAGTCAATATATTCTATATATTGTGTGTACTTTGTTTTTGGTCTGGTATATCTTCAGTCCATAACTCAATCTTCATCTCTTTTTAATCTGTTATAAAACACGCACATTGAATTCTTAATTTCTGTTATTTTACTTTCAGTTCTCGAATTTCCATCTGACTGATGTTATACAATATTTATTTCTCTACTGAAAATGTTTACTTTGTCATTTATCATCTAGAACATACAAGTAGAAATTATTTTAAGACATAACTGACAGATATGTATCTGTATCTACTGTTGGGTTATTTTTATTTTTTCACTTTGTTTATATCAACTTATATCTATTTTATGCCTTATTTTTAAATTAAATATCAGATATTTTGCATAAAAATATAGTGATAACTTGAGGGATTTGGATAAGTTATCTTGCACAAGAGAAGATCATGATACATTAATGTTAGGCTGAAAGGTTTGGGACATATTATCTCAACTTATTCATGGATTGAACATTTGGAATCTTTGTTAAAATCTTTGAGAAAGATTGTCTATTTCTATTACACCCTTACCCTAGAGTGATTTTCTTTGTATTTTCTACTCTATATCTTGATTTTTACAGTCTCTTGTCTTTGGAAGACACTAAACTTCAGCTGAAAACTTTGTATAACTTTGTGACTTTTTATTAATAAATTTTTGCCAGTTTATCATCCTTGAAACTACTCTTTGAATAAAATAATTCCTCAAAGCATAGCTGCACCAAATATGCAGCTTATCTCTCTTGCTTCTTTTATTTCTGTCATTTTGGTCTTACAAGTCTTCATTGCTTGACGGTGCTCTGGTGCCATGAAACAAACAAACAAACAAAAATTAGATAGTCCAGTTTTCAAAGTTGTTCTTAGTGGCAGTCAGAGCTCAAAACAAGCTATTCCCTCATTGTCAAAAACTACCACATTATAATACCTATAATCTGAAAGACAGTAAGATAGGCAATTTACATATTTTTAATCAAATAATCTTCATCAGATCTCTACAACATATGCCATATTCGATATTATAGGTCTTTATTTTTACATTATCTAGACGAGGTAATGATATTTTACATTATTTAGAGAAAAAGATATTTAAATAATAGTAATGGGCACCTAAAAAGATGATGATAAGCAAATTCATGGCATCACTAAACTCTGGGTTTGAAGAGGATGCAGATTTGTTCATATTTATCATTGAAAAGAAATTTAAAAAAAAACAATGACTGGAAAATTAGCTTTATGAAAATCTCTGTAGTATTTTAAAAAATATTTTTGTGAAGCAATCACAATATTTATGCAGGTCAAGGAAGGTTTGATGGATCTATTTTCAATTAAGGGGAGGGAAAGAAAGACAATTAAAAGATGGCCAATTAGTTTATTTCAGATTTTATAGGGGTACGAGTACCAAACAAATTTGCAAAGTAAAGGCTTAATAAAATAAAATAAAAAGATGGAGTTTCTTATTTTATACGTTAAAATAATCCTCAATTAACACTCTTTAAGCAATAGCAATATGGGCATGGACAATGATATTGGAAATTGAGACACAATTTAAGATCGTACGTATGAAAATTCTCCCTTTTCTTCAATTCAGAGTGACAAGAGTGTGTGTGTGTTTGCGTGTGTGTGTGTGTGTTTTATATTAGCCTATTTAAACAAATCTGCTGTAAAAGATCTCTTTAAAGTGTTAAAAAGCAAAGATGTCACTTTAAGGACTAAGGTGTGCCTGATGCAGGCCATGGTATTTTCAATTGCCTCATATCTATGCAAAAGCTGGACAATGAATAAGGAAGACCGAAGAAGAATTGAGGCCTTTGAGTTGTGGTGTTGGTGAAAAATATTGAATATATCATGGACTGCCAGAAGAATGAACAAATCTGTCTTGGAGGAGGTACAGCCAGAATGCTCATTAGAAGCAAAGATGGCGAGACTTTCTCTCAAGTACTTTGGACATATTATCAGGAGGGACCAGTCCCTGGAGAAGGACATCATGTTTGGTAAAACAGAGGGTCAGTGAAAAATAGGAAGACCCTCAACTAGGTAGATTGACATGGTGGCTGCAACAATAGGCTCAAACAGAGCAATGATTATGTGGATGGCGCAGAACAGGGTAGTGGTTCGTTCTATTGTACATAAAGTCGCTATGAGTCAGAATTGACTTGGTGGTCCCTAACAACATTTAAACATTACCGATGCTTATACTATCCCATTCGCACAAACTTGCCTTAATCCCTGTACCGCATTAGAATGAAATGAGCTAGTGGTCCCTAATTCAGGATCTTATGAATACAGAGTGCTGAACTTTTTTATTTTCTATTAATTAATGGAAGTCAAAACAGCAAGATCAAACTATCCGATACAGTTATGAAGTCCAGTGTTCAGTGTTCAGAGTAGATGAAGATCATAATGGTAGAGAGATATAAATGTTTGATTCTATGATTATGGTCTTCACAGATCTTGACTGACTAGGGAAAAAAGATAAAAGAGTTGTTGTAAAACTAATATAGGAACCATTTAAAGTGTATATTCTTCTATTTAACACTGAAGGTGAGGTGGCAAATAGGTTCTAAAAGAGTGAAAGATGTGCAGTTGGTAACTGATCCTCAGATTGTAAGGCATTTCTTCACATGAAGAAACAGTGATAAAAAATGCAATTCTTCAATAAAATAGTACATATTGACACAAGTAAATATCCATATGTGTATATACGCATATATGTGTGTGTATGTATTTTCATGTGTGTCTGTCTTATTGATATCTATCTATTTAGTTAGCTATCTAGTTATCTCTATCTGGAGAGAGAGAGAAAGCAAGAGAGTGAAAGGGAGAGAGGAGACTCCTTTAAGATTTGGATTTGATTAAGCACTAGTGAATTTAGGTTTCAATTTGGCCATTCTACTTACAAGTTTTGTGATTTCAGAAAAAAAAAAAGAAACCGATATAATTCCTCTAAACTGAGCATGCCCCACTTTTAAATAGACCATACTGATGTATTTTCAAAATAATTTCATTAAGGAATAATTTACATACAGTAAAACACATATTTCTAAAGATATACATCTTCGATTTCTGCCAAATACACACACCTTTGTTCTTCTCTCTGCCCCAGAGCCACTGCCATCTGGAAGCATTTGCTGGTTTCACTCTGTGCGTGTGAGCCCTAGCTACAAACCACAGACAGGGCACAGCGTGGGGTCGGGAGTGTTGCACTACTTGGCAAACTTTCTATTCAGCTCTCTTCTTTGAGATACCCCTGCAGATGCTAACTGCTCACTTCCCCCAAACTAATCTGCGCCTCCTCAGTTTAGTGGGACTACCATGCTGTGTTTAGCATATAGCTAATCAGGCTGCTTATCGGGAAATTTTCCATGGATGTAGACTTGGTAGGCTCATGGGACTTGCCTTTTCTGTTTCCTTCTCGCAAGGATTTCAGCCTATTGTCACTGTCAGAAAGGGATTGCTTCATATATATCACCCATTTTTATAGTTGTTTAGGGAGACAGGCAAATCTGTTACTACTTACTCCATCATGGATGGAAGCTGATGCAGACTTTGCTCCTGTGGGTGGGGCTATTCTGCATGGGCCTGTTGGCTTATTTCTTCCTCTTTTCTGTAGCTAAACCAGGACTTGGGTTAATAGTTCTGAATGAGCTTAAGGGAAAAACAAGGTAATAAAAGAGACTGAGTTCTGGAGAGCCACCCTTTCTTTGGTCCCTATTCACTTTCTCTCTCGAACTTCGTGGTGAGTCACTGGATTCTCACTATGAAAATCTTCCATGGCACATCACTTCTGGCTAATTCTTCCTTACACACAAACGTGTCTCTGAAATAGTTGGAGGTTGGTGAGGCATTTTTTTCTCTGCTAATTCTCAATTTGTAAGTCTTTTGATGATATTTCTCAATTTATTTACACCCCATGGAACTAGTGATGGGTTTTTTTGTCCTCCTGACATAAATCTGGTTCTCTGTAAAGCAGAGAGGGACATGGTTTTAGGCATGCAATAGACTTACCGGGGAGTATGTTAATAATAATTGACATAAATCAGTTCCCCAAAATATGAGGATAATTCACATTCTTGTTTTCCCACTTCTCCATCTCTGATACCAGCCACCCATGTGGCATTTTCTCTCTCTTTAACCTTAACCACCCAGAGATAAGTCTTTACTAAGCAACTGGCTGCACAGCCCTCTTCGGTCCACCAGCCACCTAAGGCTGGAGTCTTCACAATTTAGGGCTTTGTCTTTCTAATCAACTGCCAAATAGGCAGATTTCAGGCCCTGCTGGCCCTCATTGCCGCCTGTGGATTTAATTTGCTAGAATAACTCACAGAACTCATGGAAAGTGGTATACTACCTATAACATTTTTAATATAACCACAAAAGTACATATAAATGAAGAGATGCACAAAAGAGCTGTGGAAGGAGTTTTTGGCATATCTCCAGAGATATGTCAGTCCTCCCATGAGCATCATCAATCTTGAAGCCCCAAAGGGAAGCTCCATGATCTAGGGTCCTTAATAATAGTTATTGGAGCCTCAATGTTAATGCAGCATCATTAAATAAATACACAAGACTGATTCCATCATGCCTTCTCCCTTTTTCCTGGTTAGTTCCTCAGGTGTGGTCCTTGGGTTCTCACCTCATCTGCACACATTTAAGTGTTGCCTGGCTATTTCAGAAAAACAAAGTACATTGGATTTCTGGGGAGTTCCAAGGGCTATTTTCAGAAATCAGAGACAAAAGGTCAAATTGACTTACTTGTCCAACACAGGAGTAACACCTAAAAAATATGGCTACTAGCCCAATGGGGAGATCAGGAGAAATAAACCAAAACAAACCCTTTGCCTCGAGTGAATTCTGACTCATAGCTACCTTATATGACAGAGTAGAACTGCCCCATAGGGTTTCAAAGGAGCAGTTACTGGATTTGAATGGCGGATCTTTTGGTTAACAGCCGAGCTCTTAACTACTGTGCCACCAGGGCTCCCTGGAGAAATAAGTGCTCATTAAAGAAATCCCAAGTAGACCATTATTCCTTTGTCTTGCTCTTTCATTGCCTGGGGATCATCCTGAGAAGAAAGTGTCCTCAACTACCACTATCTTGATCACTGACTGATTGGGGGTCACATTGAGAATAGCATGACTTTAACTTTAAAGGTGAGTCAATCCCCCATTTATGATAAAAACTCTCAGCAAAATAGGAATAGAAGGGAAATTCTTCAACATAATAAAGGGCATTTATACAAAGCCAACAGCCAACATCATCCTAAATGGAGAAAGTCTTAATGCACTCACCTTGACAATGGGAACCAGACAAGGATCACCACTCTTATTCAATATTGTGCTGGAGGTCCTA
>NW_004444173.1:155970-157578 GCF_000243295.1 Trichechus manatus latirostris
ACAGAAAACCCCAAAGAATCCACAAGAAAACTACTGGAACTAATAGAAAATTTCAGCAAAGTTTCAGGATACAAGATAAACATACAAAAATCAGTTGCATTCCTCTATACCAACAAAGAGAACTTGGAAGAGGAAATCACCAAATCAATACCATTTACAATAGCCCCAAAACAGATAAAATATTTAGGAATAAATCTAATGAGAGACGTAAAAGACCTAGACAAAGAAAACTACAAGACACTACTGCAAGAAACCAAAAGAGACTTACATAAGTGGAAAAACATACCTAGCTCATGGATAGGAAGACCCAACATTGTGAAAATGTTTATTCCACCCAGAGCGATCTACAGATACAATGAAATCCCGATCCAATAAAGATCATGGAAGAAAAAATGGGGACAACTCTAGAAGCTCTAACACATGGCAAACACAGAATACAAACCATAAGTAACAATACACAAACACTATAGAAGAGAGACTAGTTAACTGAGAGCTCCTAAAAATCTAACACTTATGCTCATCAAAAGACTTCACCAAAAGAGTCAGCTTATAGACTGGGAAACAGTTTTTGGCTACGACAAAACTTATCAGTGTCTAATCTCTAAAATCTACAAGATACTGTAAAACCTCAACAACGAAAAGACAAATAACCCAATTAAAACATGGGCAAAGGATATGACAGGCACTTCACTGAAGAAGACATTCAGGCAGCTAACAGACAAATGAAGAAAAGCTCATGATCATTAGCCATTAGAGAAATGCAGATCAAAACTACAATGAGATACCATCTCACCTCAACAAAGCTAGCATTAATCCAAAAAACACAAAATAATAAACGTTGGAGAGCTTGTGGAGAGACTGGAACACTTACACACTGTTGGTGGAAATGTACAATGGTACAACCACTTTGGAAATTGATTTGGTGCTTCCTTAAAAAGCTAGAAATAGAAGTACCATATGATCCAGTGATCCCACTTCTTGGAAAATATCCCAGAGAAAAAAGAGCCATCAAATGAACAGATATATGTACACCCATGTTCATTGCAGCACCGTTCACGATAGCAAAAGGACAGAAACAACCTAGGTGCCCATCAATGGACAAATGGACAAATTAAGCTATACTCAAGCAATGAAATATTATACAATGATAAAAAACAACTATGAATCTGTGAAACATAACGTGGAGGAATCTGTAAGGGGTTATGCTGAGTGAATTTAGTTAGTGGCAAAAGGACAAATATTGTATAAGACCACTATTACAAGAACTCAAGCAAAGGTTTAAACACAGAAGAAAACATTCTTTGATGGTTATGAGGGTGGAGAGGGAGGGAGAAATGTATTCACTAACTACATAGAAGACAAGAATTATCTTAGGTGAAGGGAAGGACAACATATACTATAGGGGAAATCCGCACTACTGCACTAAACCAAAAGCTTAAAAGTTTCTTGAATACAACCAAACACTTCGAGGGAAAGAGTAGCAGGGGAGGGGGGTCTGGAGACCATGGTTTCAGGGGACATCTAGGTCAATTGGCATAACAAAGTTTATTAAGAAAATGTTCTGCATCCCACTTTGGTGAGTGACGTCTGAGGTCTTCAAAGCTAGTG
>NW_004444173.1:157678-162099 GCF_000243295.1 Trichechus manatus latirostris
GGGACATAAAGTGATACTCATGAGGAATGTGCTTCTTAGCTCAAATAGATACATGAGACTAAATGGACAGCCCCTGTCCAGAGGTGAGATGAGAGGGCAGAGAGGGTCAGGAGCTCATTGAATGGACACAGGAAATCCAGGGTGGAAAGGAGTGTGCTGTAACAGCATAGGAAGAGCAACTAGGGTCACATAGCAATGTGTATATAAATTTTTGTATGGGAAAATGCCTTGAATTGTAAATTTTCACTTAAAGCAAAATTAAAAAAAAAAAAAAAAGCCAACTCTAACAAAGAGCTTGTGGCTGCCAGCTAGCCATACTCCAGATAATGGGGAAAAAGAGGATTTGCTGCAGAAGAATCTGAGTGACAAATACTATAATCTGCCACAACTCTTTACAGGACACTACTTCAACTGATTATTAAGTGAATCAAATAACATATGTCATGGTATTTGTAAACTGTAAGCCACTCTATAGATAATGTCATTTAGCAATACACTTTTGTTAGTACTAATTCCTGCTTGTTACTCTTTTATTTCAGGGTTTCTATTTCAAGTTCAGAATTTGGTCTTTAGTATTCCAAATCAAATACTTAGTTAAGTTTTTATGTTATACTTGTTTTTGTCCTTCTATTCTTTGGGTTTCTGTAATGATTTTGATACAGTAACTTACTCCATCTTTTCTTAGGGGCTGGGGAAAGTTATTCAGTTTCTATAAAGTATTTCATTTACTATCTGGAGCTATTTTGTGCCCTGGTAGAATTTGACTTATCTCTATTATTTTCACTCCCTTCAAAGTAAACAGAGGCAGGTATTGTTATCACATCTTGGAAAAAGGAAAATTGAGCCCTGGAAAGTTAATGGCTTGCCAAGGTCACTTTAACTTGAAAACACAGCTGAATTTATATTTCATGTTTAAAAATAAAGCTGATTTTAAAAAATAATTCAATATAATCATATGTTTGGTTATTTGCAAAAGGTTATGATCTTTGAAAATCAACTGAAGGGTAAGCAATTTCATGGCACCTAGGCAATAAGCGATAATGAATATTATATAGATCTATGCACAGCAATGAACCAGCTAGGCAAGGCTTGGAATACATGAAAACATACTATAATTTCTCATTTCCATTTGCACCATGAACTCATTGGTAAAGATGAAACATTTTCTCTTCCTATAATCAGCTCTCAATCATACTCTAATGGCCTGTATTACATTACTTAGACAAACTCTAAAAAGGGTAACTACTAGCCATATTTTGACAAACAGATTCCACTAGCCCGTTTCAGTATAAATGTAATCTATCTGACATTTCTCAGGGTGAATTTATTTATATTTCCATGCAAATTATATATTTCCATAAATTATATTGCAGTTTTTATTGCCCTATGTGCTAGCATAATTTGTTGCATTTATATTTTAATGCTCAGATTTTATGTGGCTATTTAGATTAGCTACATTAATCAGAATAAATATAGCATCTTTTGATTTTATTATTAAACATATGCATTTGGAAAAGATCTTTTCCTTTAAATTATCCCTATTATTCCTCATTATAACATATGTAAAATTTGAAGAATATTCACATTATTGTTTGATTGATTTTTGACTACTAAGAAGACACAAGAAGTGATAATTTTTGACCCACATTAAAAAAAATCATTAAATATATGTATTTTGTGTAAACTTATGTATTGCTGAGAATTATAGTTATTTAATGCTGTATTTCGATGAATGGTTCTGTGATATTTAAGGTTTACTGAAAGCAAAGTATCTTTTAATGTACTCATTTTAATGACCTCTCAAACGAAATATACTCTGGTTTCCCGCATCCCGTCTAAGTATTTTAAAGGGCACACTAGGTCATTTCACAAAAAGAACTTATTATTTTAACTACCAGGAAGTTAATGCTCCTGTTAGTATTATTCTTTTTCCTTTATTTCAGGATTCTCGGAAAATGATTATATTTCATGAATAGAATTCAAATAAAGGGGCAGTTTATAAAAAGGAAAAAAACTGAATAAATATTTTCTCTTTGAAGAGGTATAAAGTGAAACTTTTAAAACATGCTAAAGCATAAACAAACAAAAAACTTCTCAGGTTTTATTTACAATGCAAATCACACATTTTCTTTCTTTTCCACTAAGATATCTTGTAGTCATCTTTAATGATGTTTGTTTGTTTTAATTTGCAAATGTAATCTCTCTCCCTTTCCTACACATTGTAGTTAGCTAATATGAGTTAATATAAAATATAATTCATTAATTTCATCTTGGATACAAGTGGTTTAATTTACTTCTAACACTTGTATTGTAATCAAAACATTGAAGCATTATTATGTGCCTTTTTAAGGCTTCAATTACTGACAGCAAGTACAACAATGTTAAATGTTTGATTATATTTTCAAACAAAATTACAAACATTTCAAAAGGTATTATGTAATTTCAATCTCAGCTCAAATTTCCTTAGCTAGTATATTCTGCATATAACTATCTGCTGTCTATAATTACCCAAAAATGTTTTTATATTTAATGTATTAAAAGAAGACAATTCTATCAATCAGATATTTAATTAAGAACATTATTATAAAATACAATTTGACCTTAGTATGAGGTAATTTTGCATTCCATGTTTGCCTCAATTATGTGAATTATGAGAGTAGAAATATAGTTAACATAAATCTGCCTTCTATAGATCCAGCAGTCAGAACCTAGTCATGGCAACATGTATATTCTGCCTTGGGTGGCCTGAAGTAACAGCTGACCCTGTGCTCTGTGTTGTCCAACATTTAAGGATAATTATATTTTATATAGATAAGGGTAGCTGAGGGTCCTAAATTTGGATTCTCGTATAATACAGGTTGTCTAACAATACTATCACAGTGAATACATATAACAATATTTTGTTTAAATAATAAATTAATAGAAAAATTTAGAGGTGGGCACTCTTCCACTTATCACTAATAAAGTATCCTTTTTCTTTTGTTTACTTAACTTCTATAATTCTTCTAACTTGAAACAAAATTTTCAATTGTTTTGTTTTGTTTTCTTTCTAGACAGAGTTTAAAATTTACATTCATTCTGGTAGTATAGCATACAACTCAGCTGGGGCAAATCTAATATCTCAGGCTTGTTTTCTTGCTCCTCCTAAAAATTTAATTAGCTAATTAGCTTTCTCAGGTGTAAGCAACAGATGCTTCACATCTGCCCATATGCGACTAGCCAGGAGCAATTTTCCATCCAAAACCTTGGAATGAAGAAATGCATTATGGCTCTTCAATTGTTTTTTTCTTGCAAACAGGATTCCAACTGACATATAAGGTAGTATATTGACCCTTAACATTATCTTTCCCGAAGAAAATCATGCAATTTTTTCTCTTTAAGTGTGTGGTATTATCAATTATTGTTCATCTCTTTCTTTCCATGTCTAAGTTCTTAGCTGTTCCCCATGTCTCTGTAACACTTGCATAGAAATAACAAGTCTTTTTACTCTGCAGTAAGATTAGGTTTTACTGACCAGATATTTCCCTTTAGTTCTTGAGACATGTATTGACTTTTTTTTTTCCACCAGCGAGAAATACTTAGTTGTTTATACTACTCAGTACACTTAGAAGCAAGCTATAATAATGACTGGCTGATTCTAATAGAAAATATTTTAAGAATTTTGTTTAGCTTTGAGAATCATCCAGAAGAATGGATCACTGTATTGCAAAATAGAAAGAAACGAAGGGAGACCAAACAGCCAGAACTAGGGGAAAATCATACCATAGAAGCAATAGAGTGCAAACATTCTGAGAAAAGGCCATCCTGGCTTGGCCCACCAAAGCCATCAGAACTTAAGCAACTGTGGGCACTGCTATCCTTGGAAAGTGAATGTTGGCAGCTTTCAATGATGCTATCAGAGTGGATTCTTCACCTTGCTACTACATTGTGTCACTAACTCCATGTCCAAAGACTGGAACTGAGGCCATGAATTATCTGAGCCTAGTTCACAAGTCCACTAGCACTAAATTCTGAGAAGACCAAGAAAGTAAATATCTAGAATTTTTAGCTCCTACAGAAGCATTTAGACATAGACTTTTACTGGAATTCAACAGTGATATATACCCTAAATATGAATAGAAGCCAGTAAAGAACCTGGCTAGCTGTAAAAATACAGAAATCAACTTATTTAATACAGAAGAATTATTAGCACAGAATAGCAAAAAAAAAAAAAAAAAAAAAAAAATGCTTGACACATGGCACAGAATTAATATTCTTCTTGAAGGAACTTTCTAGGGTAATGCAAATGTTGTATATGTTACAAATATTGATTGGGAAGGCAGTTAAATATTTGCCAAAACTTATCAAATCTGATATATATACATCAGATTGTACTGAAGTAAGAAGTCCAAACTACACGGAAGAGATTGGTGAAAAATAAG
>NW_004444173.1:162835-164393 GCF_000243295.1 Trichechus manatus latirostris
AGATCTCTTTAAAGTGTTAAAAAGCAAAGATGTCCCTTTAAGGACTAAGGTGCGCCTGACCCAAGCCATGGTACTTTCAATTGCCTCGTATGCATGTGAAAACTAGACAATAAATTAGGAAGACCAAGGAAGAATTGACACGTTTGAATTATGGTGTTGGTGAAGAATATTGCATATACTATGGACTGCCAAAAGAACAAACAAGTCTGTCTTGGAAGAAGTACAGCCAGAATGTTCCTTAGAAGTGTGTATGGCGAGATTTGTCTCAAGTACTTTGGACATGTTATCAGGAAGGACGACCCGCTGGAGAAGGTTATCATGCTTGGTAAAATTAGAGGGTCAGCGAAAAAGAGGAAGACCCTCAACAAAATAGACTGACACAGTGGCTGCAACAATGGACTACTACATAGCAAATATTCTGAGGTTGGTGCAGGACCCAGAAGTGTTTCAATCTGTTGTACATAAGGTGGTTAAGAGTAGGAGCTGAGTTGAAGACATCTAACAACAACAAAAAATATATATACATACATATATATATACACATATATTTATAGATACTTATACATAATATATGTATGTATATCAGATTTGATAACAAATGATATATATGTGCATATATATATAAATTAAAAGCATATGATGTGGTCTGGGAAAATTTCATTGTGGTAGAATTTCTATGGACATAGAAAATTTTATCATACTTTGCTAAATATATTTTCTATAAACTCATTTCTAAAAAATAGATTTCCTATAGAAATATACAATATATATTGATCAGCTAGAGTCCCTGGGTGCTGAAAACAGTTAAGTGTGCTGCTGCTGACCAAAAGGTTGGAGGTTCAAGTCCTCCCAGAGGCGCCTCGAAAGTAAGTCCTGGCAACGTGCTTCCAAAAGATCAGCCACTGAAAATCTTATGGCTCACAGTTCTACTCTGATATACGTAGTTCCCCATGAGTCAGAATCTACTTGACAGCAAGTGCTTTGGTTTTTGTCTTATATGTATATGTATATATATATGTACGTATGTATATATATGCGTATATATGTATACCTATATGTATGCATATAAATATACGCACATACATAGAGAGAAGAAAGAGAAAGCAGAGACCGAGAGAGATACGAACACCCATGAGAACGAGATCCAATAGAAATGAAAAATCAGAATTTGCAAATGTCTCATTTGAGGAATAGAAATGTGTTGACTATCAATGGAAGAGTGATCCTCATATACACTTCAGATACAAATTTAAGTCGTACTTAAAACCAAACTAAACATACACTGTGGTTGAAAGGATTCCAACTCTTAACAACTCTTCAGGACAGTAGAACTGCCCCATAGGGTTTCCAAGGCTATAAATCTTTACACAGGCAGGCTGCCACATCTTTCTCCCATGGGGCAGCTAGTAGGTTCCGACCACTGACCTTTTGGTTGGCAGCTGAGTGCTTTAACCACTGTGCTGCCAGGGCTCCTCAAGTAGTGCTTAATATTTGAATATTTACATTATGTTTCAAAGCCAATTTGATACTCTATGTCAACATCTTCCCTCTTTTTTTG
>NW_004444173.1:164988-166066 GCF_000243295.1 Trichechus manatus latirostris
GAGAAAAATCATTTAAAAACTGTAGAGATTATCATTAAAGTACATAACATATGTATTTTTTCATATTTTTGGCATTCAAACTATTTATTAAAATTATACAAAGATGTCAAAAGATTTCCAAGTGTAATCTGTTACAAGAGAGCTGCAGAACTCTAATACAAAATTAATAATGTCAAAGATGAATCAGGAATATATGAAACAGCATGAGTCTTTCTCAGACTGAGCTTCTCTTTGCTCTACTTTTGGGATATATTCCCATCTATATGGAGTTTTGCCATCCTTTATCCAAATCTTTTCTATTTCTTACACTAGTATCTGAGGTGGAGAGCTTAGATATTTTACCAGTTCATAATACATTTTAGGTTTGAAAATATAGATCTTTCTCTACTTCTTGGAAATTAAATGAAACTATAAACAATATAGGAAATGAAGTTAAAGATTTAACATTTCACTAGTGGAGACACTTTTACAATCTGATACGCAGGTTTATGTTTTTCTATAAGGGAATCTCTGTTGGGAGGTAGGGATGCTGATAAAAGCCTTCTGCATTCACAAAGTGCTGGAAAACTGAGCATGATTATAGTAACAATATTATGGAGCAGTTTTCAAATATGTTGTGTTTTCCAAAACTTTAGATCTTCAAAGAGGTTTTAAAAAAGTAATTCCTAAAGTTGTCAAGTGGAGAGAAGTAATATATTTATTTTCTAATTAAATACATTTTTATATAGCTTTTAATGTATTAACAGTTGCAAGTGTGGATTTTGGCTTACTAATTAAATCGTACTTTTATGAAGGACAGCATTCAGTCATAAATAATTTTCTCCATGTACACTATGCACTGTAATCATTCAAATACATACCAATCAATAGCTAACTACATAGACTTTAAGTATTTTCAAGTGCAACTCAACTAAAATAACATTATTTTAATTCAGTCCAATTTTTCTTTTTTTGGTAAAGAATCAACTAAATTCTGCTTTCCTGCAACTGATTAGAATTTTTATAGTTTTACCTAAACACTTATCTTCATGATGTTGAGTCAACTTCTAGGAAGTTAAATATAAATGTATTTAATACA
>NW_004444173.1:167032-168032 GCF_000243295.1 Trichechus manatus latirostris
GAATGACATGAAGGACATTATAAATGAAGAAAGCAAAATGTCATCAAAAGACAAGAAAAAAAGAAAAGACCAAAATTGAAGTCATCAGAGACTTTGAAACTTGCTCTTGAATGTAGACTAGCTAAAGTGATCAGAAAAACTGATGAAGTAAAAGAGCTGAACAGAAGATTTCAAAGGGTGGCTTGAGAAGACAAAGTAAAGTATTATAAAAATGTGCAAAGACCTGGATTTATAAAACCAAAAGGGAAGGACATGTTCAGCATTTCTCAAGCTGAAAGAACTGAAGAGAAAATTCAAGCCTTGAGTTACAGTTTTGAAGGATTCTATGGGGAAAATATTGAACAACACAGGAAGCATCAAGGGAAGATGGAAGGCATACACAGGTCACTATACCAAAAAGGATTGGTTGAAATTCAACCATTTCAGGAGGTAACAGATGATCAAGAACCGATGGTACTAAAGGAAGCAGTCCAAGCTGCACTGAAGGCATTAGTGAAAAACAAGGCTCAGGAACTGATGGAATACCAACTGAAATGTTTCAACATATGGATGTAGTGCCGGAAGTTTGAAAGACAGCTACCTGGTCAACCAAGTCGAAAGTATCCATATTTGCATCCATTCCAAAGAAAGGTGATTCAACAGAATGTGGAAATTATCAAACAATGTCATTAATATCACATGCAAGTAAAATTTTGCTGAAGATCATTCAAAAACAGTTACAGCAGTACATCGACAAGGAACCACCAGAAATTCAAGCTGGATTCAGAAGAGGACGTGGAAAGAGGGATATTACTGCTGATGTCAGATAGATCTTGGCTGAAAGCAGAGATGTTTACCCGTGTTTTATAGACTATGCAAAAGCATTAGACTGTGTGGCTCATAACAAATTATGGATAACATTGCGAAAAATGAGAATTCCAGAACACTTAATTGAGCTCATGTGGAACATATACATAGACCAAGAGGCAGTCGTTTGAACAGAACAATGAGACGGACACTG
>NW_004444173.1:168799-172229 GCF_000243295.1 Trichechus manatus latirostris
CCAGAATATTGAATACTCCATGGACTGTAAGAAGAATGAACAAATGTGTCTTGGAAGAAGTACAGCCATAATGCTCCTTAGAGGCAAGGATGGTGACATCTCATCTCACGTATCCTGGTGATGTCATCAGGAGGCACCAGTCCCTGGAGAAGGACATCATACTTGGTAAAGTATAGGGTCATCAAAAAAGAGGAAGACCCTCAATAAGATGAATTGACACAGTGGCTGAACAATGGTGAGGATGGTGCAGGACCAGGCAGTGCTTCATTTGTTGTACGTAGGGTTGCTATGAGTCATAACCGACTCGATGGTACCTAATAACAACAACACATATGAATCCTTGGTGGTGCAAAGGTTAAGGGATCAGCCGCTAACCAAAAAATTGGCAATTTGAACCCTCCCAAGACTCTGCAGGAGAAAGACCTGGCAATCTGCTTCTGTAAAGATCGCACTCTAGAAAACCAAGGGTAGTTCTAATCTGTCACATGGAATCACTTTATGTCAAAACCGACTAAACAGCACCTAACAACAACTGCTACATGATTTCCACCTCACTTGAAATGTGATATGAACAGAAAATCACGACTCCAAGCATGCAATGTATAAATACAGACACACACACAAGTAGCAATAACATTTACCAGACCAACCCTATTGTAGGTCTTTTATTTGCTTAAAAATTATAATCTAACCTTAAAATTTGGAAAATTATTTTAAAAAGGATTACAAGAAGTATTATGCGTACATTTCTGAATTTCATTTATTTACTGACAAAAACGAACAAACCGTTACTGGCATAGGAAAGACACATGTTAATTTTAAGCAATAAACCAACAATAACACAAAATCTGAAATTACCGCTTTCTTATTGTTCTTTGTGGCATTTTATATAAATTGTTTCCATACAGAGTGTTGATACTTTCAGGGAAGCTGAAGTAGACTTCAGAAAGCAAATGTATATGCTACAATAAATATTAACATTGCTCAGATTTCTTTGTGTCATATCAATTTTTTTCAGTGTAAATATACTTAAAAATTTAATTTATGGATCTTCGGTAATAAAAAATAATATTCCATAGTAGAAATTAATATTGAATTATAAACCTATTTAGAGAAAGTTTATGGATTGGCAAACTGCATCATACACATTATTCCTCTACTGTTTTAGAGATTTTATTAATTTGTAATAGTATCTCTGTGGAAAAGTTGAATTTTACTGTCTGCAGGTAAGATAGCTCAGGGTAGACAGATTAAACAATTATAAATCTGTGGCTATTCCAGTCAGGGAAATGACAAAGTCATGATTATTTTAATACAGGCTTCTGATACCATGGAGTTCCCATTTATAGATTCAAGTTCTCTGTATTATATACAATCTCTCGTTTTATGGGAAGCTTAACTCTCTGTGTCAGAACCTTTGGGAAGTCTCAAAATTGTTAGTGAAGCAATTTAATTGACTTTGCATTACCTGTATATGACCCTAACGATTTTTTCAGGATGTTCTCTTTCTTAAATACCCAGGCAGGCATATTTATATTACAGATCCCAAAACAGGAAATGCAAAATAAAGTACCTCAATATTAAATAAAAAATCTTCAATTTCCCATTGGCTTCTGAGTTACTATAAGTCTTTTGTGGATAAATTATTCCTTTTGACCATTTAAAGAAGAATACAAATAAGGTAATTTTTTTGTTCCAATAGAAGAACTTTAGAAGATTTGATTTAGCAAATATTAAAACAATAGCTAGCCAAGCAGGGTTTCAGGGCAAATAAATTCTTTTTGAGACCAAAGATATATATTATTTTATGATCTCATAGAATGATATTGTGCAGCCAAGCTGGGAAAGTGAAAGAAAGGACATTTCTTTAATAGAAAGATTGAAATCATCTCAAAGAAAATCTCCTAGAACTGTCAATATTCACTGATTTTAAGTATTTTTTCATAGTTCAGAAGAAGAAAACTATTACATTATTCATAGATTTAACATTTATTGAGCATATATTATTTCTTGGTAGTGTTTTAGGTTCTAGGGATAAAGCAGATTAAAATTAGATCAATTTCTGCTTTCTGATGATTGCACCTAGAGGGGAAAACAGAATATAGGAGATGAATCAATACATACATGAAATAATGCCAGTAATCAATAGGTTCTGGGAAGAAAAATCATGTCCATCAAGTGGACTGAGTGCTGGTTTAGATAAAAGAAGAGTTATTTGACCTGACTTGAATCAAGCAAGGGATGAAGCCACATGTTTATCTGGGAAAAGCATCTTCTAGGTAAAGGGGTTGAGTAGGGGTGGGGGGACCAAAAAATTCCTAGTTTTTAAACCAGAATTTGCAGAACAATTCACTGGGCTATGTGCCCAGGGCTAATGAGTGGATGAGTGGTAGGGTACAAGGCTAGGTTTTGTGGCAAATCCCTGGTAAAGAAAATAACTTATAACTGTATACCAAGTAGAAGGAAAGACATTGGAAGGATAAGAGTAGAAAATTGACATGCTGTAAATTTTAAAATAAATAAACAAATGAATAAAATACAGTTTTGTTTTGTGGAGAATTGCTTTAGGAACCTCATGGGAAAATGGGCAAAAGCCAAACCAAGGAATCTTGTAGGAAGTTATTAAGGTAGACCAAGTGGGAGACCCTCATTATAGCAATGGAGAGTAAAGAAAAAAAAGAAAAAGTTTTCAATATACATCTGAAAGAATTTGCTAAATGTTTGACTATGAATTTCGGGGGAGAGAAATAAAAGATGATGTTTGGAAAATGACAGTACTCTAGATGGTGGCTCTTGAAAATAGCCCTAAAATATCCCTAAAAGAGTGATTTTCAGTATGTAGGGGAAGGAGAGAGGGGAGGATACAAGTTTTCCATGTCCTGTGGAGCACTGTGATGTTCGTGAGTTTGTAGTTTGTTGTCGTAATGATTTATGCCGACCAAATGACACTTAGTCTAGCAGATGTTTATGTTTGCTGCACTAGATGTCCTGGGTTTGGGACGGTCCAATATAATTAATAAGTGTCCTGTAACTTGAAGAAATTGTCTGAGTCTAAAATTTAAATGGATTCCTAGATCCAAACTTAACATATTTTTGCATCGTCTTATTATTCACTGAAATTTCCAGGACAGCGCGTACTAGGGAAATTGAAGGAAAATTGTCCTTTGCTTTTAAGATATTCATCAGGAGTTGCTCACTATTTTGAATAAAATTATACCATCAAAAAATGGTACTTATGATCAATTTGAGTCACAAATACAATAGATGTATATTAATCTACATTTGTATTATTGCTCACAAATACATACCAGATAAATTTTAAGCCCTTCTAAAAGATTAAGAATGAAATTTTATGATACATTATTAGCAGAGTCACATACAATTCAGCCATCTCTTTGAATTTTATAAGAAGGGGTTATACTTCATAACA
>NW_004444173.1:173879-180991 GCF_000243295.1 Trichechus manatus latirostris
TATGGATACAGTCTTCGAGGTCTTTTTTAAGTAGTACAGTCTGGATGTATGCCTTAACAAATGACAGGCTTCCTTGACCATAAATCCTTTAATATTTTGTTACTACCTGTCTTAAGCAGGGTTTTCTAGATAAACAGAACCAGTAAGATAGATAGATTGATAGATAGATAGATAGATAAATAGATAGAAAGATACATCAATCTATAAATACGTAGATAGATATAATTATTTTAAGGAATTGGCTCATGCAATTGTATTGTAGTGGTTTGTCAAGTCAAAAGTCTGTAGGTCAGAAGACAAGCTGGAAATTTTGTTAGTCTCGTCCCCTCAGATCTGTAGGTCAAGCAATGGAAAGAATGGAGGAGTTCTGGCAGGATGTCTATTTATAGTGTGAAAGTGGAATACTCCCCAGGGAAAATTCCGTCTTTTATCATAAGGTCTTCAACCGATTAAATGAGGCCCATCTACATTATGGAAGGTAATCTGCCTTACTTAAGGCCAATTGATTTAATCATGTGTAACTACTTCATCTGGACTAGAGTTTGACCAAACAACTGGGCACCATAGGCTGACCATACTGACACATAAAAAGAACCATCACATTACCCCATTCAAAATCATAAAACAGGAAATCATTTTAACTCTCCATTGGTTATATTATCATTTATGATAATATTATATATCCCCATTTCTTCCACATCAATGTCTGTAAATTTATCGGCATGTTATTTCTACTTCATTTAAGATAATCTCTATTTCCTTTGTAATGTGCAAAGATGTTTATTCTGCTATTATTTATCATGACGATATTTTTATTCCATGGTCCATCCATACTTCTACCCTTTAACTTTCCTGTATTTCTCGTATAGAAAAACTGCTAATCTCTTAAACCATACGTTACTATAAATATTTCTTTATGACTACTTTAATATGTTTTTTCATGTAGATGCCACTAATATTTATTTCGATATTTAAATATGTATGATTTTTGATGTAAATCACATCCCTTTTATTACAACTTTTTAATATATTTGAAGTGCTACATTTAAAGGCTACATGTGTGTTTAGTTTTTTATGTATAATTTATATGTTGTAAAGATGCCCTTTCAAAAATAATTAAATAAAATTTTATTGAATTATAACTTGCTTACAGAAAAGCACACGAATGATAAGCTTAGAATGTAGTAAAACTTCACAAAGTGAACAAACCCAAAGAATTATCAAATATATCAAAGAAAAGAACATTATTAACCCAGCATAACCACTGTACCACAGAATTTGTGACACTTACAGCATTATAATTTGTAAATCTGTTTTATTTTCCTGAATTTTATAAAAGTGAAATCATGTACTTGGTAAACTTTAGTGTTTGATATTTTTGGTTAACATTTTGTTTTTGAGATTTTGAATTTTCGTTTTTAGTTTTTCTCATCAGGTGCCATAACGATAGAGAAGAATAAGCATATACTCAGGCACTGTTCTTAAATTTATTATAGATTGGCCAGATTGAAAGCACATGATTATTAAAAGACACATTTTATCATGAAAATTCATTACTTGTAGTATAATGAAAATGTATCAGGAAGACTTGGTTTTAAGTTTAAGCTCTGCAACTTTACTTATTTGCAGTTAACCCTTAGTTTCTTTATGTGTTAAATGTATCATTTGTATAACAATTCATAAGATTTTATTCTTTCATAGAGATGTTTCTCACAGTGTTTCAGCAAATGGGGTGAAAAATAGATTTGAAATGATTTTTGAAAATGATATAATGATCACATAAAGGAATTATTATTATTAGGATCATGAAAAAACTCTGTGTTGATATGTGTAATTTACTATAATGGTTCAGCAAAAATGTCTACATCCTAATTCCCAGAGTCTGTGAATATGTTAGGTTATGTGGCAAAGGGGAATTAAGGTTGCATGTGGAATTAAGGTTGTTAATCAGTTGATCTTAAAAAAGGATATTATCCTGGATTATTCAGGTGAGCCCATTATAATCACAAAGGTGCTTACAAATGGAATAGGAAGGCAAAAGCACAGTCAGAGAGAGATGTGACTAGAGTAGAAACATGTAGAGATACAACATTGCTGGCTTTGAAGATGGAAAAGCAGGCCATAAACCAAGAAACACAGACCTCCTCTAGACTCTAGAAAAGAAAAGGATACAGGTCTCCACCCCCACGCCCGAGCTTCCAGGAGACATACAGCAATGCCAACACTTTGATTTTAGCTCATTGAAGTCTACCCTGTACTTCAAACCTACAGGACTGTAAGATAATGAATATATGCTGTTTTAAGTCACCAAGTTCGTGGTAATTTGTTGTTCTTGCAATAGAAAACCTATAAACTATAAAATGCCTGTGAGATAGTTAAAACAGTATCACTTATTGTTCACTGTTATGAAAAGATTTATAAGAAGAGTTGCTTTATTCCTTGGATTAACTTACACGTAACAACTTGGTGAGGGGAAATCATTTTTAAATTGTACAAACATGTAAGAGGAGTATGCATAAGCAATATGAATCATGCAAATAATAGTGTTACTAATATTTACCAGGTAATTCCTATGTGTTATGAGCTATTGTAAGTAATTATTATCTAATTTAATCTTCACAAAAACCCTCTGAAAAAGATGTTTTTCTTATCTCAGTGTTATATACGAGGAAACAGAGGCTCAGAGAGACTTAATTGTTCAAGTACCTTGTCAATATAACAGTTACCAAAGAGTAGAGCTGATATTTGAAATTAAGCATCATGCCTCCCTATATATACTGCTCTATACATTCTTTGGTCTACACTAAAAGTTAAAAGTAAATCATGGCCACTGTATAGAACTAGAATTGAATATTTTTAGAATGATTTTACAAACATTAACATGTTAACATTTATTTTGTGGAAGAATTCTGATAAACTACACTTCAAATTATTGAATATCCACTCTTTCCAAAAGTTATTCTAGAATGTTGAAACACCTCCTTGTTAGAAGCCCAAGCATTCAATTTTATCCAACCTTCAGAAGAGGGAAAGGAAAAAAAAAAAAAGAGAAAAAGACAGAGAGAATCCGAAATACAACTAAAAGGCAGGCACTGCTCAGTGCACTGGAAAAAAAAGGTCTCTTCTTGGGTAGGATATCAGAGGTTGGTGGTTGAATTCTTAAATATACCAATCTAAAAGTAATATCTTCTCAAAGAGGCAGTCAGTATGTGTACTGCTGAGATCTTCATTAACAGGAACACGTTTCTTTTTTATCAGTGTTGTACTGTCTCTCACTTGGACATTACACTAGACCCTGAACTGACCTCACTCCTCTCTTTCCCCCTCCATCCTTCATAGACTGCTCTCACAGGTCACCCACAGGAGTTTTAAGTGTAAATTAAATCGAGTTATGAACCTGATTAAAACTCTCTCCTCCTGGCTTCCTGGTGTTATTTGAGTATAACTGTAACACATATGATGGTCTTTCTGGTGCTATATGAACGGTTCCCATCACCTTTTCTGAGCCCTTCAAATGCCAGTATTTTTCTCTCTTGCTATGTTATAGCCCAGCACATTGGTTTGATTTTGCTTGTTTCTTTTTTTTGGCCTGTGTATAGCTATTAACACTTCCTGAAAATGCCTCCCTGAATAGCCCTTAAATTTCTTTCCATTCTGTTTGTGTTCATTAGTATTGAGAACTAAAATTATGTTCTCTATTTTGCTTCTCCTCCCATTAGAGTGTTAACCTCACCTATATAACCCATGATAATAAACTTCTTTGACAAGCGTTTAAAAAAAATATTTGTTGAGTTAATGAATATTCCCCTGAATTCACTTCGTGGCCTGGGGCAACAATGCCCACAAGCTTTCTTTTCTTTTCATAGAGATACATATTTAATACATATCATCTACTCTAAAACTAAGAAATATAGTCATAGCTACTTCCAGACTATATAATTGATATATTTTTATGCAGTCGTACTATTTAATGTTAAGGAAAGTGCTATGAGAAAATATATCAATTTAATGCTTTATGTAATTGTATCATGTAATTGTACACATATTTATTATGCTAATATGCAATTGTATTTTGTATTCTAAACAGAATAGTCCACTTAAAAATTCAAGAAAAAAATAGATAAATTATTTCTCTAGCATCTGGCAGAAAAATTAGAGTTACATTTTTGTCATTATTATGTTTATTTTAAATACTATCTGTATATAAAACTGCACTATTAATGTTAGAATCTCATCTTAGATTTAATGTATTTCCCTTGAATATTTTATATAACCCCTCAAAATTGTGTAATTTATAATAAAATAAGGTTGAGGTATTAAATGCATAACAAACTAGATATTTAACATTTAAAAGAAACTTATGGAAGTCTGAAAACTAATCATGTATATATATATTATACATTTTTCATTAGTTCCATATTAATGCTTATTACAAATTGAACATTACAATGGAAATAAATTGTATGAGGAAAATTTGAAAGTAAATACATAACATGTTGCTATTATTTCCTTTGAAAAAGCAGAATTTCACAATGTCCCAATATCAGTATAGAAATATATTTAGTCCCCATATTTTATTGTGTAAGCAATCTGAAAACAATTCTCATTAAAATCCATGAAGACTTAAATTCAAACCCTGGCTATGAAATTGCTCCAGTATTAAGACAAGCTCCTGGGATGGGTTTTAAATTGCAATTTCAAAAAAAAAAAAAATGTGTCTTTGATGAGCAATTTCTCATGTTCATTCCAATGAACAATAATGTCACGGTGATCAACAATAAGAATTTCAATTCCAAACATATCCCGAGAGATAGCAGCAGTATAAAAGCAATTTTTATCTGGATAGGTTTTGAATTTTCACTCTTTCTAGGGATTTTGTGGTGCTTCTTTACTGGTGGAAAATAGCACAGTAATAGTTATTTTGATACCATTACTGATTAATGTTACGCCACATCATATTTGTTTCATATGCCACTACACTGCACAAAACATGATTTTTAAAGCTGTCTTATCTATCCATTTATCAGCTTGTCCCTATGCATACCTAAGATCTGTTCCAGTTGTTATTTCACATTATTTTAGTCTCCTATTACAGAATTGCTAATTATATTTTTTTCAATTATAAAGAGTTTTTACTGTTCTGAAGGCTTAATATGTATTAACTCAGTTAATTCTCACAGTGACTCAGTAAGGCATCAAGGTATGGAGAAGACACATATGTGATCGCTAGATCAGAGGAGTCAGGGTCAGAACCAGTCTTGTTAGGGTAAAAATAGACTCAGTCTGTATTACTAACGAATGCTCTCTCTTCTTTGAAACATCAACTAACTCTTTTCAGTAACTAATTGGGTAACCGAATAGAGTGAGTTTGGACTGTATACATAAAAAAAGACAACATATAATAAGTTTTACTATGTAAAGTGTTAAATAATAGTCTTGAGTATTTTAAGTATAATTTGGCAATAGATTGTTTCTTTTTTTGTGTCTATAAATATACTTAAATATTAGTACATTGACTAAAATAGTACCAAGAAGCAATGTCAATTTTTGCTTCTCGCTTGAATAAGGAAAAATTAGTAAAAGAGTCAGACACCTCCAAATACACTTCTATGATCTTAAAAAGAATTTATCTTGTTTTCCTCTAATGCTGCTTCTAGGCTAATTCTGACACGGTTTTAAATGAGAATGGTCATCTAAATTAATATGCTTGAAGAAATGTATAAACAGATAGAAGGCACAAGAGACTGGGGGAGAGGCAAGATGTGGTACTTTCCAAGAAAAGAGGGACATACAAAAGGGAGGGGGAACGGAAAGATTTGGGTACAGGAGAGAGAGTCATGTTTGCTTTGTCAGAATCCATGCTAATATGGAGACTCATGAGATGGCATGATATTTAACAAAAATTTAGTCACCTATGTATAGTTTAAACTTCATCATCCAAGACTATGATTCTACCAGAGAAAATAAGAAGTTACTTTACAGTGACATACTTCAGGAAACTGAAATCTTGGATGAGAAAGAAGGTACAATACAAGTTAAGCGAAAAAGACTGGGATTTGGTTACTTATACATGTAGGAAATGGTATAAATGATGTCAACAAATAAGAATGTCTTCACTAGAAAGGCTCATGGTTTAGGAAAAGGGCATAACTTGTTTCTCATAAACAGGACAGATGTTTATCTTCAAAACTGCACAGATAAATGACACTTAAAACCCATAGAATAGGACTGAATGTGAGCCACTTTCCTTTTATTATTTTGTGTAATTACTCCCTCTGCTGTTGCTTTTCTTTTCATGCAATATCTGAGTTCATTGCTTTAGGTAATCAAGTGCTCTCTAGTCTGAAGGCATAGTAAGAGGGCCAGTAAATATCAGGAAAAATTCAGTTACCTCTTTTCCCATACAATGTATTTGAATCCTTGTAAAGGCTTCATCATTCTAAGACTAGAATGGCACAGTAATTTAAAGTGCATTTTAGCACCATCTAACATAGCCTCTTCTCTTTTCTGAAGTCACAATTGTTTGGAAAAAAAGTGAAAGTAATAGTGTCTTTGAACCCTAATCTTTCAGATTTTGGCACAAGAATAGTGCCCAAATATATTAACCAAAAGCTCAGCAGTTCAAATCCACCAGCCACTCTTTGGAAAACCTATGGGGCATTTCTACCTTGTCCTATAGTTGGTATTGACTCTATGGTGTATGGCAACAACATTGCTTCCTTAGACTCTTTTGGTGCCATTATGATTATTTTGATAAAAACCAGCTAGTGTCAATCGTCTTTAACATACGCTGTCACAACTAAGGCAAGAGAGGTCGTATACCATTGTGGAAAATATATGGATTCGGGTATGGATCTGTGCTCCATCACATACTAGTTATGTGACCTTGCATAACTTATTTGATCTCTCCATGCTTCATTTCTCTTATCTGTAAAAAATGTATAGTAATAATAAAGCTACCCCTTATAATCGTCATGAGGAATAAATGAGTTAATCTCTGCAAATCAGCTAGTGTCTGCTACACGACAGATGTTATATAATGTAAAATAAATAAACTTGCCATGTAATAAAATACAAAGATTTCTTTCCAGGTTGACAATTTAAAGTTTGCA
>NW_004444173.1:204770-207362 GCF_000243295.1 Trichechus manatus latirostris
ACTAAAGAGCTTTGTAACATTTGACCAAGCAGGGCAGAGGCCAGTCCAGCCTAAGAGGCACAAGAGGCCTGAGAGACCAAGGGGCCGAGAGGCTGAGGGCTATGGAGAGGCCTAGCTGGGGGCACAGCTGAGAAGCTGTCCTGATCAGAGAACTGTATCCTGAGTCATGCCTGATCCTGAGTTGTAGCCTGTTACTTCCCTAAGAAATCCCATAATTGTGAGTATTTTCTGTGAATTCTGTGTGGCTTCTGCAACAAATTATCAAACCCAGCAGAAGACTAGAGATTGCCATGCGAGGGACAGCTGGTGGCAGAATTGATAATAAGATTGGAGAGAGGAGGTATGTTTTACTTCCTCTTCATAGGAATCAGCTTTGGGCTGATGCTAATGTTAATTCTCTCCCTCCCTCGTGAAGTTAGAGGAGGTTAGACAATACCACCACATCATTTTTTCAGTTGGCGCCATTTTTTTTTGTTTTTTAACACCACCTATAAGTATTGTCTACGAAATGGGTGGTCTTCTGCTCTAAGCGTAATCCAATTAAGATTACTTTGTGTAACCATTCTTAAAATCTCAGAGACCTAAATCTTTATTCTCTCTCATATCCTCCTTGAACCATTCTCCACAATGAGAGTCTTCAATTAATTTATAATAATGAATTTACTTAAATGATTAACTTTCTTTTTGATGTTAGCTTGCATTTCTAGTGCTTAGAACTGTACTCCCACACACAACAAAAATGATCAATAAATGTTTATAGATTTGAATTTTCTCACTTGAGCTTATTTCCAGAGATTTTTATAATTGTGCTTATCACTCTAAAATAAATAAACCCATAAGAGACCTCTGGAAGTTACTGAAGTCCAGTGGAAACATAACTCTCATTATGAGTTGCTTTAAAAGTTGAGGTAAAAGAGCACACAGAATCAGGCTTAGTTGGACCCTAGGGAATGGGAAGCTTTCGACACCATCATTGGCTTCAGGAGTCTTCACTCTAATTTATTAATTTCCCTAATTTGAAAGCACAAAGTGTTAATTTCCCAAGGGAAAATTTGAATGACACCAGTCAAATCTCAACCAGTGTTAAATATTCTCACACTTGAAAACCCCAGTCTGAGCCCTTAATACAGCCTAGTCATCCTTTAACATTTCCTAAGTCAATCTATTTGTCTATTTTCAAAGTGGTCTCCTTAATTAATTTATTTTAATACTTTTATTATTTTTAAATTTTAGAATACATAATATGACCTTTTTGTTAGGAATGAGGGATGGAAAAATCCCAAAATAATAGAGAAAAGAGGTAATATTTAATTTTCAGCTGAAGTGTGGGTAAAATTATAAGTGGTAAGTTCATAATAGCAGTAAGGGGACCTTGATCCACGAAACCTAATGAAATGGTTAGTAGCATGGATTCTCTAGGGGCAAGGTAGATGACTACCCAACAAGGGTATTTCTTAATCCAGTTAATCAAAAACAATCAAGGCTGGATGATCAAGAGGCTAAGGGTAACTGCTCCAATAAAAAGCCAATATTCTTTCTCATTTTATGGACCTAAACCAGTTCTCAGAAATGGAATCCACAATATGAAGGAAAAGACAGGTCCTCATGAGAAAGAATCCTGAAATTCCTTGGCAAATACATGCAATAATAAGGCCTCAAGTCCTTCTCTAAAGAGACTTATGGTCATTGACTCAATTACACTGAGAAAGAGAAATATAAAAATACATTTTGGACTAGTCAGTGCAGAGTCTGAGTTCTCCTTGGTACACAGAACCCTGGAGCATCCTGAGGGCTTTATTCTTAGAATGGCAGCATATGCAGACAGAGTAAAAATGAAGTGACTATTGAATACTGTAAAATTTTTAAATATTTTCTTCAACATATAATTCTCGTACTTTTCCCCTTACTTTTCTTAGGTAAGAATCAGAAAACACTTCCTTCCACTAATTATAAATACGTTACCTGTATTTGCATTACAACTTTATTTATTGCATCCTATCTTTAATCTCTAATATAACTACTAATGGATATAGATTTAACATCCATTAGTTTAACCACTCTTCTCAATATGTTCAATTTCCAAGGAACATTTTCCCTCTTTTTACATCTGTCTTGAAAAATCAATCACTGATGACTCCACTACCCTTATTCTTCAATCTCCTCATCATGGAAAATACTAGTCGTTCTCGTGTTTGGACAATATGCAAACTAGAATTTTCAATCACAAGCGACTTACTCAATGTGCTAAATAATCATTTGGTTATTCACTAGCTTTGTCTAGCCCGTATCCGACAGTGATTATGCCAGATTTCATCACTTTTCTTTATCCTCTACTGTTATCATTTTCCCTGTCACTTTTAGCACCTAAACACACAAACACATACACACACACACACACACACATACACACATGAAAGGGGGGCAATTCCATCATAGTCATGCCATTAAAACTACAAATTTGCCTGCATTCTCATCCTCTGTCCTTTCTGTTGCAACGGAATAAATGTAACTGTTTTCTAAATTTTTTACATTTATGTGTATTCTAGATCTTTACCACACACTCTTATGGACCATGTCTTAGTCATCAAGTGC
>NW_004444173.1:208452-210192 GCF_000243295.1 Trichechus manatus latirostris
ATATCTTCATAGTCAAATCTCACCTATTGTATCAAAAACGCCCTTTTAGGCTTTTTTTTTTTCCTCATGGAGATCCAAGCTAAGTTTCTGTGTTACATTTTCTGATCCTCTGTTTCCTTTAAACTAGGACAGTCCTTTCTATTTCCTGCCATTCACACATGATGTACTTTTTAAACTTGTAAAGTCAAATTTTATTAAAGAACATGTAGTTTAAAATTTTAAATATTTTTGTTATATTAATTTAGTTTTACTGTCAGGGAGCTCTGTTAGACACATATTTTATCTCTTTGACTGAGTCCTATATTACTTTCTCTTGGATCATTTAGAAATCTCTTTTACTCTTTTTTTTTTTTAGTAATTTGAGATCATATATTTTCTATAAATTTTTTTCTCTTTCATTAATTTACTGTTGTATGCCTTCTAACTAATTTTTTTTATTTTTATTTTTTTCATTTTTTCCAGATATCTGATTCAGGGAAATTTAAATCTATATATGTCATGAATAAGATTTGTGCCTACCCAATTATATTTTAAGAAACTTATATATTTGTTTCTTTGATGTTCTCCAAATGCAATATAATATCATTCTTCTCTGAAATTTTGTAGTATTTTTTCCAACCCTTGCAGATTATACTTATGCCTCTTCTTATCTTCCTTATTGGACTGTAAGTATTATCAGAGAAAAGATTATGTCTGCTACATCTTTTTATACCATCCTTCTATAGCTCAATTTATTTGATAATAGTTTATTAATACACACAATGAATACTTGAATTTCTTACGACTGTCAATAGTACTGCATGTACATAAAACAAAAAATGAAACCTGTTGGCAACTTGATTCTGACTCATGACAACCCCATGTTTTATACAGTCAAATTGCTCCATAGGGTTTTCTGTGTTGTAATCTTTATGGAAGTAGATTGCCAGGACTTTCTTTCATGGTGCCAATGAACAGGTTTGAACTATCAACATTTTGGTTAGTTATTGCTGTCGTTGTGTGCCGTCTAGTTAATTCCAACTCACAGTGACCCTATAAGACAGAATAGAACTGCCCTATAGGATTTTCAAGGAGCAGCTGGTGGACTTGAACTGCCGACCTCTTGGTTAGCAGCCTGAGCTCTTAACCACTTTTCCACCAGGGCTCCTAGTAGTACAGTCCAAACCATTTGTGCCACCCAGAAACTTAATACTATACAGCATACACTTAATTTATAAAACACTCAAGTTTATGTCGTAATCATTTTAGAAATTATTTGAAATGTATTACATTTTTTTCTAGAATCAGTATTACATATTGTGATTAGCCTACTCTACTGTTTAAGTTTCTCCAATGACATACAATAAAATACAAATTCCTTAACCTGGATTTTAAAGTCCTAAGGAATCCGAATACAAACCACCTGTCTGATATCCTCTTATACTCTCTCACTTACCATTTACGCTGTCCTTTTTGTTTCTAGAATATGCCAAATTGATTGCAACTTAGACAGCTAGAGGTTTTGTTGTCCAGAATATTCTTCCCTCTGCTGCAGTATTGCTAGATCCATATTGTCACCCAATTTCTAGTTAATTTAACTGATTTTTCCTCAAATAAGTTGGTGTCAAGTGCTTTATCTTCAGTCTCACTAATTCTGACTTTCATTGCCTCAATTCTGCTCCTATGACTTTCTATTGAGTTGTCTGATTCTGAAATTTTATTGTTAATCTTCTGGATTTTTGATTGCTGTCTCTCTATGGA
>NW_004444173.1:211311-219592 GCF_000243295.1 Trichechus manatus latirostris
GTATGACGGATCCTACTTCCAGCTCAGGGAACTCGGCAGTTGCTGAAGCCGGTCTGGGTCTCAGTGCAGAGCAGGGAGCAGGGAAGTAAATGGGAGAGAGATTTTTCCCCAAGGGGGGAGTTTTTGATCCACGCGGTAAGCCGTACCCAATTACTTGTCTTTCACCGGGTTGAGGGCTGCTTCTCACTGGGTCTGGGTGGTGTGTAGACTCTCAGCAGCTGGTTTTTTCCTGGTGTGGAAAACGTGCCTCCTGAGCATGGCTACTTGCCTGCTTCACTGCTAACCCCCGAGCTGATCAGGCCTGAAGGGCTCAGGCTGTAGTTGGGTCAGGTCTGACAACTCCTCGCTGTTTCCAAACCGTCTCTCCCTCCCCCTGTCACTCAGTCCGGTGCCTCAACACTGCCTTTGATGTTCAGGGCTCCTAGATTGCCATATATAATCAAATCACTTGTTTTTTCGGGTCTTTGTTGTAAGAGGGTCCACCAGAAGCGTCTGATTACTCCTCCATCTTGGTCTCGCCTCAAATTTCTAGTTAATTTAATCACATTCTCAGATAGACTCTTTCTAACCATTAAATAAAAACAAATCATTAGGTCACTCTGAATGGCATCTCTTTTTTTTTTAATCCTAGGGCTACCCCTTCCATTGCTGTTACCGAGAGGCAATTCAGACTTATAGCAACCTTTTAGCACAGAGTTGAACTGCTCCATAGTGTTTCCGAGGCTGTAATCTTTATAGAGGCAGACTGCCACATCTTTCTCTCATGGAGGTGCTCATGATTTTGAACTGCTGACCTTTTGGTTAGCAGCGAGTATTTCACACTGTGCAACAAGGACTTCTTAATCCTACGTCTAGAACTGTTCATTTCCTACTATTTTTCTTGTTGGTCTGTCAGTTTGATTGTCTACTTATTTGACTATTTCATTCACACTTACTAAAATATAAGCTATTTGAAAGCAAGATACTTGCCTTTCTTGTTCACTACTGTACCTGAGAGTCTTAGTTAACTAGTGCTGCTGTAACACAAACATCACAAATGGGCTGCTTTAAAGAACAGAATTTTATTTCCTCAGAGTTCTGGAAGCTAAAAGTCCAAATCAAGATCTCACTTCTGTAGATTCCTTCCTTGTTGGTAATCCTGGTTGTTCCTTGCTTCTTGGTGAGTCTCACATGGCATCTGTTTTCCCCAGTATGTTTGTAGTTTTGTTTCTAACCTACTCTTTTTATAACTGATAAGAGATTGGGTGTAGGGCACACCCTACAATGGAATGACATCATTAACAAAACAAAGAAAACTGTATTTCCAAAGAGGATTGCATTCACAGGAATAAGAGTTAGAGTTGCAACATGTATTTTAGGGGGGAGACCATTTAATCCATAACACAGAGCATAAGGAACTATCTCAGGACACCTCCAAACAGACAAAACCTGTTCCCGTGGAGTTGATTCCAACTCATATAGACCCTCTAAAACCTGTTGCCGTCAAGTCAATTGTGACTCCTAGCCGCCCTGCAGGACAGATTAGCACTGCCTGATAGGGTTTCCAAGGAGCAGCTGGTTGCTTCGAACTACCGAGCTTTTTTAGTTAGCAGCCTGAGCTCTTAACCACTGCACCATCAGGGCTCCATTAACCTACACCAAATCTGTTGCTGTCAAGTGAATTCTGAATCATAGTGATCAACCCTATAGGGCAGAGATAAACCGCCCCATAGGATTTCTAAGGCTGTAATCTTTAGGGAAGCAGATTGAAATTAAATGAATATTTTATAAAACATCAATTGGGAAAATAAATATTCAAAAAATGTTAATGGAAGAATATTTAATCCATTAATTACTCTGGATATCCATAATTTATCTCTGAACTAAGCAAATCTTTCCACAAGCTCCATGGTCAGCATTGTTTTGACACTATGTAGAATTGCTTTAACTGAACCACTCTTTGGTCCTATGCCATTTGTCCAAATTAAGAAACATTATAAGAAATACCCTATGAAGCTTATTTACAATAAGGATGGGGTGGAGCACATAATTCACTGCACTATATGTCATGGATTGAATTGTGTTCCCAAAAAATATCTGTCAACTCGGCTGGGTCATGATTCCCACTACTGTATGATTGTGTACCATTTTGTAATCTGATGTGATTTCCTTATGTGTTGTAAACTCTATCACTATGATATAATAAGATGGATTAGTGGCAGTTATACCGATGAAATCTACAAGATTAGATAGTGTCTTAAGCCTATCTCTTTTGAGATATAAAAGAAGAAGTGAGTAGAGAGACATGGGAGCCTCATACCACCAAGAAAGCAGTGCCAGGAGCAGAGTGCATCCTTTGGACATGAGGTTCCTGTGCTGAGATGCTCCCCGACCAAGGGAAGACTGATACATCACAAGGACCTTCCTCCAGAGCCGACAGAGAGAGAAAGCCTTCCCCTGGAGCTGAATTTGAACTTGTAGCCTACTAGACTGTGAGAGAATAAATTTCCTGTGTTGAAGCTATCCACTTGTGGTATTTCTGTTATAGCAGCACTAGATGACTAAAACACTATATAATTTTCTTTTTATAAAGAATTAGAGGAGGACTTTTCCCTCCTTAGGTTTTAATATAAAGAGTAGTTTGGATTTTCCAGAAAAAAAAATACCGTTACAGTTGATCACATAAAATCTTTCTCAGAAATGATATCTAAAAATCATAGTTCTAAAGTATTAAGTGTGTATGTATTATGAAATAACACTTATTTTTATGAAGTAATTTTTTTTTTTTTCCAAATGGCTTCCAGTTGCCTAGAGAAAGAAGTCCAATGAATGAAAAGCATTGTTGTTGTTAGGTGTTGTTGAGTCAATTTTTGACTCACAGTGACCTCATGTGAAGTAAACTATTCTTTAGCTAATTATTTTTTATATTTGCCCACTTTTCAATTGGAAATGAGTTTTATTGAAATCTTCCAAACATCATTTTTCAAGACAGTCCATGTGGATGTTTTAAAAATGTTCAAGTTGTAATTTATTTTTATGTATGTTGAAACTTACCCATGTTTTACTTCATTCACAAATAAACAAAAACTAGTTTTCAAATCAGAAACTGATAACTGCATGAACATATTTTCTAAGTAAATGTAGTACTTATTTTTAAATTAGTTGAAATTCTCGTATATTTTATCTATGTTTAATTATTACATTATTGCGTGCATTTGTTTTTTCTGTTATAAAGGAAGATTTTGTTTCTGTTGTCAAAGTAAGCAAAATCACAACGTTAAATCAGGCTGATATTTTGCATATCAGGGCAAGTATGCAATTTAATGTTCTTTCAGTTATGCAAATAAGCAATTGTACCGTTAATCTACTATTAGTCCATATATTTTTGTCATTTTGAGTAATTTAAAGATAGTTCAAACCTCATATACACGATAGCCCTGCCACTTTAAACATGTCATAGTCCCAACAAAAGGAGAGAAAAAAGAAAATACTTAAAAAAAAGCTTTTGTGCCTTTCTTTAAAAAAATGTTTTTAATGGTTCCTTTATAATTGAGGCAATATCTAAACATGAATATTTTAGAACTTATTAATAATTTTAAATTTCTTATTTGTCTGTTTTCTAAAAACATCCAGTTTACTTCTAATCAAACTGTGTTTAGAATAGCTCAATTCGTTCATTAACATTATTTTATTTTACTAAATTTTAGATTTAAAATAAAAACTGCTTTGTAAAAACATCCTTATGCCTAAAAATACTATGATATTTATTTGTCTATTTTTTTTTTCACTATTACACAGTGTATAAAACATTCATTTACTTTGGCAATAAGAATGAACTGCTGCCTACAAATATTTAATTTATGTGACTAATAAATAGTACTATTCAATCTCATAAAGACAGTAATTTCCAGAAATGATGTTATGAGCCACCCCAATAGAATTTCTTGTAAGGATGATTTTCTGGGGTGTGTTTTAAAAGAAGAGTGGGAAAACACAGTTCCCCCCTCTGTGGTCATGTGATCATTTAACCAGAACAAATACTGGATATTTGTCTCGCTTGTAGGTTGGTATATATCATCTTTATCATGGTTTACAGGAATTTTTGATGAAATACCCGGAATTTTCTTAATTGAGACATATTATAAAAATGAAAATGCAAAATATTGTATTTAATTGAATCAGCTTTCACATAGCATTCAATTTCTAGGTCAAATGTTGGCTATATTATATAAATAAATTGGCTAAAATTCTATATTTTGCCTAGCATAACCATGGGGCAGGTGTGAAGATATGAAGATATGGAGATATGAAGTTTAGTATCATTATTCTATTTGTGTAAATTTTATATAACTTATGTTGTTCTTTTTTAGATCATGTCAACTAGTTCTTGAAAATATGAAGAAATTGAGATGTTTTGAGTATGAGTTATTGAAGGTATTTTATCTTTTCAGTGATTCAACTTGAGTGATTTCCTACAAAGTCACACTCAGTTTTTTTTTTCTATTGATCTGGATTTTTGACAATATTTTATTGATTAAATATTTTTTAATTTATTTCTCTTAAACCTCTGCTCTCATTAGTACCATGAGAAGATCAGGAATTAATGTCATTATCTCCTCTCATTTCATTCAGCTTTTGGAAGCTATGATACATAGATCTTTAACTAAACATTTCCTTGAAAACTTACTATCTTTTAAAATCATATAAGTTTTCTGATGAATGTCTGCCTGAGGTGTATATTTAAGCTGATGGCTGTCTTAGGCTGGGTTCTCTACAGAAGCAAAACCAGGAAAGCATATAAATATATATAAAAAGACTTATGTCAAGGAAAAGGCTCACGTGGTTGTAGAGACTGGAACGTCCTAATTCCATGGGTCAGGCTAGAGGCATCTCCTGACTCATGTAACCACAGGGGCTGGCGAACTAAAGATCAACAGATCAGAGAACAGAGCTCTTGCTCACAGGATGCGAAGTCAATGAATCCGAAGATTGGCAAGCAAGATCTCAGGTAAGCAAGACCTCCCAGGAACTGGAGGCCAGACAAACAGAAGCTAGCTGCAGAATCCACAGTGAGCAAAAGCCACGAGACTTGCCATAATGTTCACTTATGTTCTACACAGGCCACACAGCCAAGAAAACTCACTTTCAACCAATTGGCTACTCACAGTCGATCCCATCATGGGGGTGATCACATCATCATATAACTGCCAAACCACTAAGAATCATGGCCCAGTCAAGTTGACACACAATCGTAACCATCACAGTCCACCCTTTGTCAACTTGGCACTTGTACACATCTCCTTAAACCATACATAATCTCCAAATAAAGACAATTATAAAGTCATAATTGTACCTAACATGATACAATGAACACACATGCAACCAAAAATGCACTAACCCTGTTTACATCTTATAAGTGAAGAAAACAAAAATATTTGATGCACACATACAAAGCAGAAATACTCATAACAATTACAGTCCTCGTTTCTGCAACTTGTTACATGGACGTAATTGGTATTTAGAACGACCTTCTTCCACCACCCATTAGGTATTCCCTTTGCCCTCAGCAAGCACATCAGTTGGTCGTGACTCTTTTCCTAGTGGGGTGACTCAAACCTTCATTCCTGAAGAGTTAAGCCATTAGCAGTCATGTTGGAATAGGTTGCTATAGTTTTCCATTGACTTTAATCACAGGGCATGGTAGTACAAAGAGACACCCTAAGGGATCTCCTGCATTCCAGACATACTCTTCTTTACCTCCATTATGTGATATCAATCTGATTTCGTCTTGTTAATCGGGATCAATCACACCAGCCAGTATGCTAACTCCCTTCTTTGCCTGTTGATCCAGAGGCATAAGGAACCCAAAGTGGCCAGGTGGCATTCTTAGCTTCCAGTTTAATGGAATCAGTGATGAGTCTCCAGGTAGGAGCATTCGTCCCTTTGGAACTAAGGCCTCTAGACCCACAGAACATAAGTCTGAGGGGCTAGAAAGCAAAAATCTTGTGAGTGGTCACTAGGGGTAGTAGTGAGTCATGCCACTCTCATTTACACCCCTTGATTCCTAGACCCATGAATTGTAGCTATGGGAGAAACAGCACCATATATCGGACCCTGGTTTAGAGCATATACAGTCTCCTGGATAACGTTGCCCCAACCCTGCAAGGTATTACCATCTAGCTGGCGCCGTAATTGTGTCTTTAGAAGGTCATTTCATTGTTCTATCACGCCAGGTGCTTCAAGATGATGAAGAACATGGTAAGACCAGTGAATTCCATGAACATGGGCCTATTGCTGCACTTCGCTTGCTGTGAAGTGACTCCCTCCATCCGAGGCTATGCTGTATGGGATACCATGACGGTGGATAAGGCATTCTGTAAACATGTGGATGGTAGTTTTGGCAGAAGCATTTTGTCCAGGGAAGGAAAATCCATATCCGGAGTGTCTGTCCCAGTAAGAACAAAATGCTGCCCTTTCCGTGATGGAATCAGTAAAATGTAATCAACTTGCCACCAGGTTGCTGGCTGATCACCTCAAGGGATGGTGCCATGTTAGGGACTCAGTGTTGGTCTCTGCTGCTGGCAGATTGGGCACTCAGCATTTGCAGAGGCTAAGTCAGCCTTCGTGAGGGCAGTCCATGTTGCAGAGCCCATGCATAACCTCAATCCCTGCCACCATGGCCACTTTGTTCATGAGCCTATTAAGCAATAACAGGAGTAGCTAGTGGAAGAAGATGACTGGTTTCCACAGAATGAGTCATCCTATCCACTTGATTGTTAAAGTCCTCCTCTGCTGAGGTCACCCTTTGGTAAGCATTCACATGAAACACAAATATCTTCACTTCTCTGGCCCATTCAGAGAGGTCTATCCACATGTCTCTTCCCCATAAATCCTTGTCTCCAAGGAGAAACAAATATGCTGAAACAACTGATAGCTAAGAAAATAAGAAAGATTCACAAGAGAACTGGGAAATACAAAAGGGAGTCAAGGAACTCACCCCAGCAGAGTAGAAATCTTTATGTAGTTATTAAGAAATGGGATGAAGAAAGTAGATATCATTGCTGTTACAACAAAATTGTCAATGGGAGGATGGATGGCACCCTCTTCTAACCTCCAATAAAAAAGGGCCTAAAACAAATCTGCACCATTTACTCTAGTTTCTCAGAATTTAAAAATTGGAAGGCCAAGAATGTAATGAAAATTTGATCTCAGATTGCCTGGGACAATGGCCCAGCTGACTAATCATGTTGAAGATGGACTAAAGGGCGAGGTTCATTTGGCTGGACCTCTGCCTGGGAACCCAAGACCATACGCACAAGTGTGGGTAAAATGGTGAAGAGGTGGCGCATATATATTTCTGGTTTTCCTCAGTAAGGCATTACAATTCGCTATGATTCAAAGTCTTTTGGTGAAGTCCTATTTTGTGGTGCAATTAGATTTTGAGGATATGGGGATGCAACAGTTGATGGAATTAAAGTAAAATTTTTGATGAAAACTTGAATGTTTGAATGGAGATTATTTAAAATGATAATGCACCCTTTACCTGAATGTGCAATTGGAATGGACGTTATGTCTGACTGTGCAACACTTTCCCAACCTAATATTGTAAAACAGAGGACATGTAAATTTGTCTTTTTGTCCAGTCTTAATTGATAGACTGGGAACCAACAGAATTGGAAACCTATAGAATTTCTCATGCTCAGATATGTTGGTTATTTGAAATAGTGTAGAATCAGAATATCAGTTAATTTATGAAATTATCTGTACAATTGCCTATGTGGAATTAAAAAATATATATATGGCTCATGAAACACATACACAGACTAGCACTTTTAGAAAAAAAACCATGAGTGCCATCCAGCAGTGACTTCTGGGATTTTTGGAACATAAAATCTAAAAGAGATACAATATGTGCATTTGTAGAAACAATTGCTAGCTTGCTATTGAGGGTAAATTGAAACTACCCCTATGACTGAAGGACATAAAATAATCTCAAAACTTAAAATATCCATAATGTCTTGAGTAATTTCAAAGAAATATTCCAATAAGGAAGACAGTACACAGAGAGTCTCATAATACAATGGAAATAGTTTATAGAGGAAGTACTATCTGAAGAATTCAAGGAGATAGTCATTATATTCATAAGCAGATAGTCTCTTTTTCACTAGGGCTGACTTTAGAACCAACAGAGGAGCTGCTGGATCCTATGACCACATCTGTGTAGCTGTGTGAACAGATCTCTGTTAGGCAATAAAGAGCTTCTTGGTTTATGGACGGCAATTCCAAGGTGAATGGACAGCAT
>NW_004444173.1:221007-222846 GCF_000243295.1 Trichechus manatus latirostris
ACATTTTTATAAATGGTAAGTATATAATAATAAGATATTAATGTGATTCTTGTCTTTGATAATTCTGCTAAATAATTATTATTTAGTCTGAACCATATACATTTTATAATATTGTATGTAAACCAGTTGACATTGAATTGACTCTATAGTTATAATTTGTATTATAAATTTTGTATTTGTATTTATAATCAAATCTATAGCCAATGTAAAAACAAAGCAGATTTAATTATTACATTTTTATCAAAGTTGTTTGGTGATAAAATTATCGTAACATCTCTTTCTATGTAACAAAAATCTGTCAAATTGTATTGTCATTCTTCTCTTTTATTGAATATGTACAGCATGCTGTCACACCAAAAATTCATGGGTTGTGAAAATTGTATTGCTAATCAACTTTCCCAAGAACTTCACCACATTATAAATACATGTGCTAAATATTTCACTTTCTTTAAAACCTGTGTACAATAAATAATAAATGAAACTATTTCGTAATAGTAATAGGTAAGCGTATCTATCATATTAAGTATATTTAATAAATTCAAAACAAATTGTTTTAGATTTAAAAGCAGCCAGGATGACACCATTAATAATACAATGACATGGTAGAGACAGCTGTTATATACTCCATATACCAGGTGCAAAAACAATATCCTTTCTGGCAGTAATTAAGAATTGCAATAAATCTTCTTTCAATATACTGAATGTTAGACAAAATATGTCCAACTCATTTATATTTTTATCATCATTTTTATTCTTTTGGAATCTTATCTTACTGTTTTATTTGAACATTAATTTACAGGTAGAATGATTCTAAATTCCATAATAAATCAAACCATTTTTCAAAGTATAAAGTTAATTCAACAACAACAAAAATGCAATGGAAACGTTGTTACTTAATCATCTAGAATGCCTAATTAATAAAGGCATATTTCACAGTCTTCTTAAGAAAACTTGCATGAAGAAGACAACTTTGTAGGCTAGTAATATATTTGGCAAAATTATAAACCTTATATTTATATTACTGCAGACAATATATTAAACTGTGTAAAATTACATCCTGTAATTCAAATTAAACACAAATCATCTATAATTCATGGTTAAGAACTCATTATTTTGCAAACACTTTTATTCTAGTTAACTTATCCATTCCTCCTAATACTCTCAACACTATGAATCTATGTTAATGTCTGAATGTAAATCTCTCACGAGATTTCTAAGAAACAACTTACAGATACAGAAGACCATGATCTATGTAAAAAAGGGCTTGTCTAAGAATGAAAACAGCATTTTGATCTGTGCATTCTATTTGTGCAAGGAAATTCAGGGTAGGCTAGGCTACCCTGTGGTTGCATATACCCCAATATATCAGGGTCTTGCTACAATAAAAGGTTTATTTCTCTCTTATATCACAATCCAATCATGTTATGTGAGCTGCCTTCCATTTGTTCACTCAGAGACCTAGGCTTCTTTCATATAATGGCTCTGTCATCCCTTAGGGCCTTAGGGTTTCCCAGTAGATACACTGAATTCAACCACTGAAAAACAAGAGCCTGGGACCGCATAAGAGGTCGTAAACATCTGGCCTGGTACCATCAGCTGGACCCACGTTTCTTTTGCCAGAACTCAGTCCCATGGTCTTTGTCTTACTGTTAGCCAAGCTGGTAAATGTAAGTTAGCCTCACGCCCAGGATGAAAATTAAATGAGTCTGGTGAACTCATAAAATTGTCTCTGTTACACTAGCAAATTCACAAATAGACTTGCCTAACCAACTGTACCAAACTGCTTATTAAATTTTGAGGTGGTTATAAGTTTGCTGGTGTACTGGAATTGCAAATTCA
>NW_004444173.1:252138-259155 GCF_000243295.1 Trichechus manatus latirostris
TATCTCCAGTCAAAATTCTCTTTCTGTAGGATTTATAAAATAGTGAGATAATATTCCCAGTCCATATCAATCTACAATAAATGCTATAAAATTGAATGTAAATAAATAAAATGTAGCTAGCATACTTGTTACTTCTTTAGAATGTCACCATTAAAGTGTCTCAGTCATGAAATTTAAAGGTACTCGATTGTAATACTATTTTGTAGCACATATTAAACATTTTTTGGATAACACATTTAAGTGATTGATGAAAATATATGCCATCATTATATCCCCAGAGTAGAAAAGTGTCATTTCAAGTATAAAAACATGATCTCTAAACTTTAAGAATAATATTATTAGAGTATTTAACTATGTATTAAATCTATCTTCCAACACATGACTTCCCAGTGCTCCACTAGCAGAAGAGGAATAAGTCACCTTCATGTTGAAAAATGTAGACTAATAGACTTGAATCCTAGAGACAAATTTGGAATTCTACACTGAAATGGTGTTTTAAGTGATTCTAACTGGTCAAGCTTCTGACATCAATAAATGAGAAGAATGTTCCTGAAGGAACAATGCTTTATTTGGAAGCAGAAAGGATAGGAAGAAGACAATCAAACTTCTGTTACTAAGAATTCCAATGGCAAAGTAAGACATTTGTCTTAGACTAGGTTCTCTAGAGAAGCAAAACCAGTGAAGTGTATATATATATATATACACACATACACACACATAGATATTTATCTCCAGAAAATGGCTCAGGCAGTGTAGAGACTGGCAAGCCCCAAGTCTGTAGGTCAGGTGTCAGGCTGCAGGCTCCTCTTGACTCATGTAGCTTCAGGGGCTGAGGAGCCCATGATAGGCAGGTCAGATGTCAGATTGCTGTCTGACAGGCTGTGGAGGCTGATGAATACAAAGATTGGCAGGGTGCTGGATAAAGTCCCAAAAACTGGAGGTCAGATGATGATGAGCAGGACGAAGGATCAAGAGCAAGCAACTGAGCTTTGCCAGAATATCCATATATACACTGGATGCAGGCCACACCTCTGAGGAAATTCCCTTTACAACTGATTAGCTAATCACATCAGATCACATCATGGAGGATGACTCCATCGTTACCTAACTGCCAAATTACATCATTACATAAATGACACACTCATCATTACATAACTGCCAAAACACTGAGAATCATGGCCCAGTCAAGTTGACACACACTTTAACCATCACAGTCTACCCCTTGTCAACTTGGCACCTGTACATATTTCCTTAAACCATACACAATCTATAAATAAAGACAATTACAAAGTAATACCTGTGCCTAACATGATACAACTAACATGCATACAAACGAAAATGCACTAGCCCAATTTATATCTTATATTTCATAAATAAAGAGTACAAAAATTACTTGATGCACACATATAAGGAAGAAATACTCATAACAATTACAGTCCTCATTTCTGCAACTGGTCATGTGGTTGTAACTGGTATTTAGAGTTACCTATTTACACCACCCATTTCATATTTCCTTTATTCTCAGCAAGTACCTCAGCTGGTCGTGGTTCTTTACCTGGTGATGTGACCCAAACCTGCATTCCTGAAGGGTCTGAGCCTATGGTGGTCATGTTGGAATTGGATTTCTGTAGTTTTCCATTGACTTTAATGCCACGGCATGGTAGTATTAAGAGACGCCCTAAGGCATCTCTTGTATTGCAGACATACTCTTCTTTACCTCCATTATGTAATATCAATCTGATTCACTTTTGGTAATCAGGATCAATCACAACAACCAATACAGTAACTCCCTCCTTTGCCTGTTGATTCAGAGGCATGAGGAAAACAAAAAGGCCACGTGGCATTCTTAACTTCCAGTTCAATGGAATCAGAATTGTGTCTCTTAGTGGGAGTATTCTTTCCTTTGGAACTAAGACCTCTAGACCCACAGAGTGTAGGATCGATGGGACGGCAAGAAAAGTTTTGCAAACGAATCACTAGGGGTAATAGTGGGTGATTCCACTCCCATTTCCACCCCTTGATTCCTGGACCCATGAATCCTGGCTATGGGAGAAACAGAAACATATGTGGACCCTGATTTAGAGCATATGCAGGCTCCTGGAGAACTTTGCCCCAAACCTGCAAGGTATTTCCACCTAGCTGGTGCCATAATTGTGTCTTTAGAAGGCCACTACATTGTACTATAAAGCCAGCTGCTTCAGGATAATGGGGAACACGGTAAGACCAGTGAATTCCATGAGCAAGGGCCGATGGCTACACTTCTTTTGTTGTAAAGTGACTCCCTTGATCCAAGACAATGCTGTGTGGGATACTATGATGGTGGATAAGGCATTTTGTAAGTCTACAGATGGTAGTTTTGGCAGAAGCATTGCATGCCAGGAAGGAAAATACTATTCATAGTGAGTGTCTAGTCCAGTAAGAGCAAACCACTGCCCCTTCCATGACAGAAGCAGTGCGGTGTAATCAACCTGCCACCATGTTGCTGGTTGATCAACTAGAGGAATGGTGTCATACTGGGGACTCAGTGTTGGTCTCTGCTGCTGGAAGATTGGACACTCAGCAGTGGCCGTAGCCAAGTCAGCCTTGGTGGGTGGAAGTCCATGTTGCTGAGCCCATGCATAACCTCCATCCCTGCTACCATGGCTATTTTGTTCGTGAGCCCATTTGTCAATTACAGGAGTGGCTGGAGAAAGAGAATGACTGGTTTCCACAGCATGTGTCATCCTATCCATTTCTCAACTGTCCTTCAAGGAGGTCCCAGGAAGGGGCTATAGTGCTATTGCTGCCTACTTTCAAGTCCATCATTGTAGTCACTGTGCCAATCCGTCTCTTTGAGGGTCTGAATACTTTATCAAGCATAATGTCTTTCTCCTGATAATATGCCCAGAGTATGTGGAACAAAGTCTCATCATCCTTCCTTCTAAGGAGCATTCTGGCTGCACTTCTTCCAAGACAGATTTGTTTGTTGTTATGGCAGTCCATGGTATATTCAATATTCTTTACCAACATTGTAATTCAAAGGCATCAATTCTCAGGTCTTCCTTGTTCATTGTCCAGCTTTCACATGCATATGAGGCGATTGAAAACACCACAGCTTGGATCAGGCGAACCTTAGTCCTTAAAGTGACATCTTTGCTTTGTAACATTTTTAAAAAGTTTTTGCAGCAGATTTGCCCAGTGCAATGTATCTTTTGATTTCTTGACTGCTGCTTCCATGGGTGTTGACTGTGTATCAAAGTAAAATGAAATCCCTGACAACTTCTATATTTTCTTGGTTTATCATGAAGTTGCTTATTGGTCCAGTTTGCAGATTTTTGTTTTCTTTATGTTGAGGTGTAATCCATACTGAAGGCTGTGGTCTTTGATCTTCATCAGTAAGTGCTTCAATTCCTCTTCACTTTCAGCAAACAAGGTAGTGTCACCTGCATATGGAAGGTTGTTAATGAATCTTTCTCCAATCCTAATGCTGCATTCTACTTCGTGTAGTCTAGCTTCTCAGATTATTTGTTTAGCATACAGATTGAGTAAATTTAGTGAGAGCATACAACCTGGCACACACATTTCCTCTTGTTCTGTTCAAACAACTGTCTCGCAGGTCTATGTACAAGTTAAGCATGAGCACAATTAAGTGTTCTGGAATTCCCAGTCTTTGCAATTTTATCCATAATTTGTTATGATCCACACAGTTGAATGCTTTTGTATAGTCAAAAGAATACAGCTAAACATCTTTCTGGTATTTTTTACTTTCAGCCGAGATCCATCTGACATCAGTAATGATATCCCTCATTCCATGTCCGCTTCTGAATCTGGCTTGAATTTGTAGCAGTTCCCTGTCAATGTATTGCTGCAACCACTTTTGAATGTTCTTCAGCAAAATTTTACTTGTAGGGGATATTAATTATATTTTTCAATAATTTCTACACTCTATTGGATCACCTTTCTTTGGAATGGGCACAAAAATGGGTCTCTTCAAGTTAGTTGGCCAGGTAGCTGTCTTCCAAATTTATTGGCATAGACAAGTGAGTGCATCCTGCCCTGAATTTGTTGAATTAATTCAATCGGTATTCTGTCAATTCCTGAAGCCTTGTTTTTTGCCAGTGCCTTGACAGCAGGTTGAACTTCTTCCTTCAGTACCATTGCTTCTTGATCATATGCTACCTCCTGAAATGGTTGGATGTCAACCAATTCTTTTTGGTACAATGACTCTGTATTCCTTCCATCTTGTTTTGAGGCTTCCCTCATCCTTTAATCTTTTCCCTGTAGAATCATTCAGTGTTGCAACTTGAGGTTTGAATTTTTTCTTCAATTCTTTCAGCTTGAGTAATGCTGAGCGTATTCTTTCCTTTTGGTTTTCTAACTTCATGTCTTTGCATGTTTCATTATAATACTTTACTTTCTGTTCTTGAGCTGTCCTTTGAAATCTTCTGTTCTACTCTTTTACTTTATCATTCCTTTTTTTTTTGCTTTACCTACTCTATGTTCAAGAGCAAGTTTCAGAGTCTCTTCTGACACTCATTCTGGCCTTTTCTTTCTTTCTTGTTTTTATGGATTGAGTTGTGTCCCCCAAATATTATAAATTTGGTTAGGCCATGACTCCCAATATTGTGTGATTGTTCACATTTTGTCATCTGATATGATTTTCCTATGTGTTGTAAATCCTATCTCTATGATGTCGATGAGATGGAATTAGTGGCAGTTACGTTAATGAGGCAGGACTCAATCTACAACATTGGATTGTGTCTTGAGCCAATCTCTTTTGAGATATAAAAGAGAGAATTGAGCATAGAAACAGGGGGGACCTCATACCACCAAGAAAGCCATACCGGGAGCAGAGTGCATCCTTTGGATCCTGGTTTCCTGCTCAGAGAAGTTCCTAGTCTAGGGGAAGACTGATGACAAGGATCTTCTTCCAGAGCCAATTAGGACAGAAAGCCTTCCCCTGGAGCTGACACCCTGCATTTGGACCTCTAGCCTATAATACTGTGAAAAAATAAATTTATCTTTGTTAAAACCACCCATTTGTGGTACTTCTGTTAAAGCAACACTAGATAACTAAGACACCTGCCTTTTTTATGACCTTTTGCTTTCTTCATGCATGATATATCCTTGATGTCATTCCACAACTCATCTGATCTTCAGTCATTAGTGTCCAGTGCAACAAATCTATTTTTTAGATCGTCTCTAAATTCAGGTGGGATATACACAAGGTCATAGCTTGGCTCTTGTGGACTTGTTCTAATTTTCTTCAGCTTCAACTTGAACTTGCATATGAGCAATTGATGGTCTGTTCCACATTCGACCACTGGCTTTCTTCTGACTGATGATATTGAACTTTTCTGTCATCTCTTTCCACACATGTAGTCGATTTGATTCCTGTGTATTCCATCTGGCAAGGTCCACCTGTATAGTTGCTTTTTATGTTGTTGAAAAAGATAATTGCAAGGAAGAAGTCGTTAGTCTTCAAAAATTCTATCATGTGATCTCCAGCGTTTTTTTCTGTCACCAAGGCCATATTTCCCAACTACTGTTCCTTTTTCTTTGTTTCCAACTTTGGCATTCCAATCACCACTAATTATCAGTGCATCTTGATTGCATGTTTAGTCAATTTCAGACTGCAGAAGTTGGTCAAAATCTTCAGTTTCTTCATCTTTGGCATTAGTGGTTGGTGCATAAAATTGAATAATAGTTGTATTAACTAGCCTTTTTTGTAAGAATATAGATATCATCCTACCACAGACAGCGTTGTACTTCAGGATAGATCTTGAATTGTTCTTTCTGATGAATGCAATGCCATTCCTCTTTATTTTGTCATTTTCAGCATAGTAGACTATATGATTGTCTGATTCAAAATGGCCAATACCAGTCCATTTCAGCTCATTAATGCCTAGGATATTGATGTTTATGCACTCCATTTCATTTTTGATGTCTTTCAATTTTCCTAAATTCATACTTAATAGCCATTCCCACACATATTGTCATATTTCTGTTTCTATATATTAGAAAAGTCAAGCAATTCTTTTGGAATGTAGCATACCTCCTCTTGCAACACACTTTATAATTCACCTATTGGGATTCTCAGGGACTTAAATCTAGTTATAGGTCTAGAAGCAAAAATATGTGGTGGCGGTGGGTCCTGGGAACATTCAGCAATGTCTTGTAAGGCATCTTCCTCAAGCAATGCCCCTTGCAGTGACTCAGATGCCACGTCAGGTGATGACTCAGAAGCCACTCCAGGTGATATCTCGGGCAAAGGCTCTTTATACACAGCTGAGTTAATCTCATCAGATAGGGGCTTTGGGGATAATGTTTTTACTGGGAAGGGTGGCTGAACAGACAAAGATAGAGTAATCTCTTCAGATGGGAGTAAGAGTTCTGGTTCTGTTGGCAGGAGTGATTTAATGGAATTAAGGGGCTTAATGTCCCCATCTTCCTGATTATCTGCCCATATGCACCCATCTTAAGATTCAGGATTCCATTTATTCCAAATCAATGCCCTCATTTTTACTTTAGACACTGTTGGAGGTTGGGAATTCAGTTGGTGTTATAATTCAGATATTCTTATAATAAGACTCTGGGTTTTGTTTTCAGTAATATCAGCTCTGTTACTATAAGAAATAAGGCTTTCTTTCTGGGCACAAGTGGCAACATTGAGATTTTTCATGCGGTACTTGAACTGTGACTCTCAAGCTGTAAGATCATCTCTTTTTTTCACCACTTTGTCTAGTGAAAGTAGTAGCAACCATCCAGCTTCCCTATAATTCTCATTCTGACAAAATTGTAGAGAAGTATCAAACATTTGATCATCTAGAGCCTTGCTCCTCATTAGTACTTGATCTTTTCATGGTGATATTTTGCATATTAATATTGCTACTTCACATCATGGGTTAGCAGTGCCTTCTTTACTACTGGAGGTAGAGCTGTCAGTGCATTCAAGACTAGTTAGACTTGAGAATCAATTTAGAAAACATCCTTACGATTTTGTTTCTCTAGAACCACTCTCTCTACCTAATGTCTTAG
>NW_004444173.1:259255-279544 GCF_000243295.1 Trichechus manatus latirostris
TGTCGATAGCAATGAGTGTATATATACATATAAATGTATGTATGTGTGTGTATATATGTATATACATATATATATACACATACACGTACACATACACACACACACATATGTTGACAGAGAGAGAGAGAGAGAGATTTATCTCGAGGAATTAGCTCACATGGTTGTAGAGGCTGGCAAGAGCCAAGTTTTAGTCTGGTATCAGGCTGGAAGATTTTCCTGAATCACGTAGCTGCAGGGGTTGATGAACACAAGATTGGCAGATCAGACAGGAGGACACTGGCTCATGCAATATGCTGGCCACTGGCTCAAGTCCCATGAACCAGAGGTCAAGTGAAGACGACCAAGATGCAGGATATAGAGTAAGCAAGAGATCTTTGCCAGAACATCCATATATACATTGAATGCAGGCCGCACCTGCAAGGAAACTCCACTTGCAACTGATTGGCTAATCACATCAGATCACATCATGGAGGATAACTACCTCATTGCATAACTGCCAAATTACATCATTACATAACTGCCAAACCACTGAGAGTAATGGCCCAGCCAAATTAACATACAACCTTAACCACCGCAACATCAAAAAAAAGTATATTATGAACTTAGATACATAGATTGTGAAAATTAATATATATGACACTGTACATGAACTAAAGTTTGTTACAGTAGGAAATAAGTCTTTGTAATATGAAATAATTTAGAAAAATAAACCTACATCTTTGCCAATTTCACTTGTTCTAGAGAGAAATAATAATAAATGAAAACATCTAATTTGTATTTAATATGTAGACACACACGTATGTTGTTAATGTTATTGTGGTTACTTGCTGTAGAGTCATCTCCAACTCATGGAATCCTTATGTATAAAAGAATGAACTGTTGTCTGGTTCTGTGACATCTTAATAATCTTTGATAGGTTTGAGTTCATTGTTGCAGTTATTTTGTCAATCCATCTCATTGAGGGTTTCCCTTGTTTTCATTTGTACTCTACCAAACATGAAATCTTTTTCTAGCAATTGATCTTTCCTGATGATATGCCCAAATAAGTCAGCCAAAATCCTGCGCTCCTTGCTTCTAAGGAGTATTCTGGTTGTATTTCTTCTAAGACTGATTTGTTTGTTCTTCTGGCAGACCATGGCAATATACTTTGCCAATGCCAAATTTAAATGCATAAATTCTTCTGTATTCTTTTTTCATTGTCCAGCTTTCCCATGCATATGAGGCAAATGCAAAGACTGTGACTTATGTTAGGTGTATATTAGCCTTCAAAATGGTATCAACACCTATGTTTCTCATCACATCTATGTTTCTGAAATGGTAACTAAAACCCTGACACATTAGACAACCCAAGTTTGTGATAGCTAATAAAAATGTGGTAAGTAATCTCTTCTACTTCTTAGAATTGTGCTTCCTACTACGCTATTAGTGTACTGATAGTCAGAGCTTCTGCCATTTGTCAAAATACCTTGACTATGCCTTTTTTTCCTAAGTTTTTGACCAGTCCAGCATTTCCTCCTTCCATTTTTTCCAAATTTGTATAAATCACTACATTAAATGTTATGTAATATAACATCCTGAGCAGCCATCAAGATGCCAGATGATAAAACCTGAAGTTGCAAAGTGAGATTTAATCAGTGCAAAATGGGAGAAGTGAGGACACACACATATAAAGTGTCCCTTTTTTCTTTTTTCAGTGGAGCATTCAGAGGTTCCATTTTTCTTTCCAGTCTTCTAGAGATATGTCATATGGTGTATGAAGAGGATTATTGAACAATCTGTTTTATCTCTTGCCTGGGAAGTAATGCATCATGACTTGCCTCAGTTCTGCTTAGCTCTCACTCTCATTGTCCTGGGATTGTGCATCACAATTAAACTATTAGGGCCTTAATTCTTTCCTTAATTTGACTCAGATGACTTAAAATAATATCATTAGTAATGAAGTGATTCTAGAAAGTCAAATCTCAAAATAGGATTTTATAGATGGATCTCTCATTTATCTGACAGCAATAGGACCCCCTTTTTTTATTGTTGAGCTTTAACTGAAAGTTTACAGTTCAAGTTAGTCTCTCATAGAAAAATTTATACATACATTGTTATATGACCCTAGTTGCTCTCTCTATACTATGACAGCACTTTCCTCCTTTCCACCCCAGATTTCCTGTGTCCATTCAACCAGCTCCTGACCCTCTCTGCCTTCTCATCTATTCTCTGGACAGGAGCTGCCCATTTAGTCTCATCTACCTACTTGAGCTAAGAAGCGCACTCTTCATGAATATCATTTTATGTCCCATTGTCCAGTCTAATCTTTGTCTGAAGAGTTGGCCTCGGGAGTGGTTTTAGTTTTGGGCTAACAGAGAGTCCAGGGGCCATGTCTTCTGGGGTCCCTTAAGTCTCAATCAAACCATTAAGTCTGGTCTTTTTACTAGAATTTGAGTTCTGCACCTCACTTTTCTCCTACTCTTTCAGGGACTGTCTGTTATGTTCCCTGTCAGGGCAGTCATTGGTGGTAACCAGGCACCAACTAGTTCTTCTGGTCTCTGGCTGATGAAGTCTCTGGTTTATGTGGCCCTTTTTGTCTCATGGGCTAATACTTTCCTTGTGTCTTTAGTGTTCTTCATTCTCCTTTGCTCCAGGTGGTTTGGGACCAACTATGCATCTTAGATGGCTACTCGCTAGCTTTTAAGACCCCAGACACCACTCACCAAAGTGGGATGCAGGACATTTTCTTAGTAAACTTTGTTATGCCAATTGACCTAGATGTTCCCTGAAAGCATGGTCCCCAGACCCTTGCCCCCTCTACTCTGTCCCTCAAAGTGTTTCGCTGTATTCAGGAAACTTCTTAGCGTTTGTTTAGTCCAGTTGTGCTGACTTCCCCTGTAGTGTGTTTTGTTTTTCCCTTCACCTAAAATGATTCTTGTCTACTATCTAGTTAGTGAATACTCCCTCCCTCCCTCCCCACCCTTGTAACCATCAAAGAATGTTTTCTTCTGTGTTTAAACCTTTTCTTCAGTTCTTATAATAGTGGTCTTGTACAATATTTGTCCTTTTGCTACTGACTAAATTCACTCAGCATAATGCCTTCCAGATTCCTGAGTGTTATAAGATCTTTCACAGATTCATCATTGTTCTTTATTGTTGTGTAGTATTCCATTGTGTGAATATACCACAATTTGTTTATCCATTTGTCTGTCAATGGGCACCCAGGTTATTTCCATCTTTTTGCTATTGTGAACAGTGCTGCAGTGAACATAGGTGTGCATATATCTATTCATGTGACAGCTCTTATTTCTCTAGGATATATTCCAAGGAGCAGAATTGCTGGACCCTATGGTACTTCTATTTCTAGCTTTTTAAGGAAGCGTCAAATGGATTTCCAAAATGGTTGTACCATTTTGCATTCCCACCAACAGTGTGTAAGTATTCCAGTCTCTCCACAACCTCTCTAGCATTTATTATTTTGTGTTTTTTGGATTAATGCTAGCCTTGTTGGAGTGAGATGGTATCTCATTTCAGTTTTGTTTTGCATTTCTCTAGTTGCTAATGATTGTGAGCATTTCCTCGTGTCTGTTAGCCACCTGAATGTCTTCTTTGGTGAAATGCCTGTTCATATCCTATGCCTTTTTTTAATTGGGTTTTCTTTTAGTTGTTGAGGTTTTGCAGTATCTTGTAGATTTTAGAGATTAGACGGACCCCTTTTATTGGTAAGTGGGATGATAGTTACTCCTCAAACTTAGTGGTTTTACAATTACTTATGTTTTCAGATACAAGCAGGAAACCTAGACTCCCAGGTAATCTTTCTTTTTAACAGTACCAACTCCTCCTCAAATCATATCTATATCTTTATGAGCCATTACCTATAGCCAACTCAGATTTGATGAAATGACTCAGGCCTGGTTCACAAATGTGTAGGCACAATATATTGACTCTATCTGGAAGAGGACTGTTGCTACATAGCAGCTACCCTCAGGTGTGTTCCTGAAGAACAGTGATGAGAGGAAATATTTCCAGTTGCCAAACCTATGTATTCGTAGTCTACGTGTATATAAAGGGAAGTGGTCTGAAGTAATGATATACACTGACTTAAGAAAAGTAATGAAACGAATTAAGCAGCTGACAGAAATGTAATTTAACAAGTCATATAAAAGAAGTAAGAAAGTGTGGTAAAGATATAAGTGAATGGATTTTTGGGAATGAGTTGAACTCATGTAGATATTTGTGTTTTATTTAAATGTCTGTAGTTTACTACTATAAGTATGCTCTTATACTGGATGTCAGTAGTCTCTCTTTTGAATAACAAGACTTTACAATGGGTCCATGAACAAAAGTGGACAATTCTTGGGCCCAAGGGCATAGGCTTTCCATCACTAAGGCTGTTCTCTCTACTTCCAGTTTGAGTACCAAACTGCCTCAGCACAGACTGATGATGGCACAAATCCTTGTGGAGACAGGCCAGTTAGCTTGTGATGAGTATATCGTATTAGAACCTCTGTACCTTTGTTTAGGTGGCAGTTCTTTCTTATTAGAATATATATATATAGATAGATAGATATACTCTGAATATAAGTTTGCTGTTACTGTCCCTAGTACTCCACCAGTACAGCCACCCATGGGCTTATAGAATTATTTGCCTATTGAAAACATTTCACACTACATTGCCTTGAACCACAGGATCAAGTTCAAGGCAAAGAGTTTTCATCAATGTGCTCATACTCATAGAAAATATTGATTTTACCATGTACCCTATCAACTAGAAGCAGATGGCCTTCTAGGACTTTGGAACAGACATTTGAAGTTTAGTTAAGGTGCTACTTAGTGAGTACCTTTGGTGGGATTATGGAATGTCCTCCAGGATTCAGAACACCCTTAAACCAATAACTGGTTTATAATATACTCTCTCTGAGTCCAAAACACGTGGGTCTCAGGGTAGAGTTGGATGTAGCTTTTCTTAGTGACTTGAATAATTTGAGTTTCCTAAGCCTTCCACTTTGGGCTTTGTAAGTTTAGAGGTAATGCTTTGCAGAGGGTAACATATCCTCAGGGGATAAAATAAGAGTTCAAAAGAACTTGATCTGTGACTACCATCTGACTTTTTAGTGGTACTTGTTCCAGTGGACCAAGAGATCAAAGAGGGTAACTGGTTGGAATAATTGGTCCGGATTAATATGAGGAACTAGCAGTGCTACTACACATTAAAGACAAGGAGCAGTATGGAAATCAGAGGATTAACTGGGCATATTCTATGACCAATAATAACCATGAATGGGCAACAATAGTAAACACAACAGAATGGACGTATATAAATACAGAGCTCAAAATCCAAACCAAACCCATTGCCGTCAAGTCAGTTCTGACTCATAGTGACCTTACAGGACAGAGTAGAACTGCCCCATAAGGTTTCCAAGGAGTGGCTGGTGGATTTGAACTGCTGACCTTTTGGTTAGCAGCTGAAGTCTTAACCACTGCACCACCAGGGCTCCATACAGAGCTCAAGCCCCTTGTAAATAAATGTATAGACAAATAGCCCAGAACAGTTGAAGTGCCACCAAGAATGAGAGAAATATAGAAGAACCCTTTTATGACCTTATTATTTTCTACTTTGATTTTTTTTAACATGTTTTTTCATTAATGGAATAATGATGAGTCACTGGGTATGTTTAAATTTTGGTTGATAATATGGATTTTGAGAAATATTATGTGGGAATACATGTTATCACTAAAATCGGTAGGTACTCTGGTGCCATGATTGATGGGCTCCTGTCTGTCCTTATAATTATAGGAAGCATAATTTATTGTGGGCACCTTTCATTTGTTTACGTTGGGCACGTCTGCTTTTCCAAATATGACTCACATACACATACAAAACAAATAAACAAACCCACCAGGACTCCCTAACTATCACACAGGAAACCATAATTGTGCTTGTACAGCTTATCAAGCTGCACAAAAGCCAAAGAAACAAAAGTTTTACCCAATCATACTTCCTGGATGCACTACCTTATATGTAAGCCTGATACTCCAGCTATCTTCCACCGATAAAAATTTCTTTTGCTTTTTACCATTAAACAAGTCCCCAGTGGGGGACAACAAAAAGTTTTGGTGAGAAAAATAGGGTCCCAAGAAACCTCAGAGTTGGAAAATGTGGGTAGGCAAGAGTACATTCCAATGAAAGGGATAAGTGATGGAGGCAGGAGATGATGAATGTCTGCAAATGGCTCAGGAGCAGCTAAAAGAGTGGACACTGTAGTTTGTTTCACTAAAACAAAAATTTCTCTTGCATAGTTTTCCATGAAATTGTAGCCAACCACCATCATGAAGAGGATTCTGACTGATTCAACTTTGTCTTCCAGAAAGAGTAAGGAAGGCTTTGTTCTCCCAAATTAAAATGGAGTCTCTCTCTCTTTCTCTCTCTCTCTATATATATATGTATACACACACATATATATAAACAGAACATAATGGGAGAACACGGTTGGGTATGAGCATCATTAGGGAAGCACACCAATTGCATTCTCATCTGCAAATTCCCTTGAGTATCTATGTTTTCTCTCTTAGTCAATGCTCAATTTGCACTGTGTGACCACTCCACTTTTGAGCCTGATGAAATAACATACCACAGTGATTAAGATCTGACTCCAAAAGTGGTTAGTGATAGGCTCCAAAGATGCAATCACAAAATACTGAGGAGGTTGCTTTGCATTAGTTGACCTTGTCCAGTGGGAAATGGAGACAAGAGGAAATTAGGCAGACAGATCTATTTTTTTTTTTTGTCCTCTGGTGAACCACCATAAATTGCATTTTTTCACTGAGACCCTTCCAGAAGTCCTGGGAGCCAAATGGCTTTGTAAATTAGTAACCAGTGTAGTCAGGTATCAAATGCCATTGATTTGCATATTTCCTTCTTCACTTTTATTGTTGTTAATTATTATTTTCATCCTCATTGCTCTGGATGTGCCTTTCCCAAGCAGAATTTTATGTCCTTCATTCAATTCAATTCAGTTATGACCCCTCTAATATGTGTTAGAATTTTAACCCCTATACCTGTGGATGGGAGCCCTGGTGAAGCAGTAAAGCGCTCAGCTGCTAACCAAAAGATCAACAGTTCAAACCCGCCAGCAGCTCCATGGGAGAAAGATGTGGCAGTCTGCTTCCATAAAGATTTACAACCTTGGAAAACCTACAGAGAAGTCCCACTCTGTCTTACAGACTCACTATGAGTCTGAATTAACTTGACAATAATGGGTTTGGTTTGGTTTTTGGAACCTGTGGATGTAATCCCCCTTGGGAACAGAGTTTTCTTTGTTATCTTAATGAGGCCATATCCCTGTAGAAAACAACAACAACAAAAGATGTGTAGTCCTGTAGGATATGTCCTAAATCTAATCACTTCTGAGTTATAAAAAGAACCTATTAGACACAGAAGGAAGTAGAAAGGGGGAAGGCTAGAGCTACATAACAGTGACCGTGGAACCAAGGAACACCACGCCTACAGAAGCCTAAAGAGACAAGGATATTCCCCAGATCCAACAGAGAGTTAACCTTCCCCTAGAGCCAGCACCCTGAATTTGAACTTCTAGCCTCCTGAACTGTGAGAAAATAAATTTCTTAATTTTAAGACCTCTTACTTGTGATATCTGTGTGACAGCAGCACTAAAAAATGAAGATAATTCTATCTTAGAAAAATACTTAGAAAAAATAGGTAAATCTATCAGAAAAGTGTTTGGTGGTCTATTATACACTTTTTTTAAAATCATACCGTGTATACATCAAAGAAGAATACACACATCAAAATTTAAATATGTTAACTAATAATTCCAAGCATTGGTATAAGCAAATCAGCTCTAAATTCATATACATACATGCACACAATTGCCCTATCCTAAACACCTTAGAAACCTGAATGGCAAGACTTTGTCTCAAATACTTCAGACATGTTAATAGGAGGAACCAGTCCCTGGGGAGGGATGTCATGGTTACTAAAGTAGAGGGTCAGCAAATAGGATGACCATCAGTGAGACAGTTTGACACAGTGGCTGAAACAATGGGTTCAAACATATCAACTATTGTGAGGATAGCACAAGACTTGGCAGTGTTTCATTCTGTTGTACATAAGGTCACTATGAGTCAACTCGACTGCACCTAACAAGAACAAAACACCAACAAATACCTAGTGGTATACTATTTAAGACAATGATCTCAGTAACTTTAAACTCAAACAATGCATAAAAATACAAATATATATATATATAAAACTATATGTTGTTGTTGTTGTGTGCCATCAAGTCGTTTCTGGCTCGTAGTGACCTTATGTACAACAGAATGAAACACTGCAGGTTCTGGGCCATCCTCACAATAAACCAAAAAATAAAAAATAAAAACTGCCGTTGAGTCTATTCAGACTCATAACAACCCTATAGGACAGAGTAGCACTGCCCCATAGGGTTTCCAAAGAGCAGCTGGTGTATTTGAACTGTCGACCATTTGGTTAGTAGCCATGCTCTTAACTCCTGTGCCACCACGGCTCCATACTCACAATAGTTGCTATGTTCGAGCTCATTGTTGCAGCAACAGTGTCAATCCGTCTTGTCAAGGGTCTTCTGCTTTTTTGCTGACTCTCTACCTTACCAAACATGACATCTTTCTCCAGGGATTGTCCATCCTGATTATATGTCCAAAGTATATGAGACAAAGTTTTGCCATCTTGGCTTCCCAGAAGTATTCTGGCTGTACTTCTCCCAAGACAGACTTGTTCATTCTTTTGGCAGTCCATGATATATCCAATATTTTTTGCCAACACCATAATTCAAATGCGTCAGTTTTTCTAGGGGATCCTTATTCATTGTCCAGCTTCCACATGCATATCAGGCAATTGAAAAATCACAGTTTGAGTGAGGCACATCTTAGTCCTCAAAGTGACATCTTTGCCTTTCAGCACTTTAAAGAGATCTTTTGCACTAGATTAGCCCAATGCAATATGTCGTTTGATGTCTTGACTGCTACATCCATGGCCATTGGTTATGGATCCAAATAAACTGAAATCCTTGACGACTTCAGTATTTTCTCCATTTATCATGATGTTGCTTATTGGTCCAGTTGTATGGATTTTTGTTTTCTTTATGTTGAGGTGTAATCCATACTGAAGGCTGTAGTCTTTGATCTTCATCAGTAAGTACTTCAAGACCTCTTCAAATTCAGCAAGCAAGGCTGTGTCATCTGCATATCGCAGGTTATTAATGAGTCTTTCACCAATCCTGTTGCTGCATTCTTCTTGATATAGTCCAGCTTCTCAGATTATTTGCTTAGCATGCAGATTGAATAAGTATGGTGAAAGGATACAACCCTGACACACATCTTTCTTGATTTTAAATATGCAGTATCCCCTTGTTCTGTTTGAATAACTGCCTCTAGGTCTACATACAGGTTCAGTATGAGCACAATTAAGCACTCTGGAATTCCCATTATTCATAATATTATCCATAATTTGTTATGATCCACACAATCAAATGCCTTTGCATCATCAATAAAACACAGGTGAACATCTTTCTGGTAGTTTCCACTTTTGGTCAAGATTCATCTGACATCATCAATGATGTCTCTCATCTCACGTCTTTTTCTGAATCTGGCTTGAATTTCTGGCAGTTCCATGTACTGCTGTAACTGTTTTTAAATGATCTTCAGCAAAATTTTACTTGTGCGTGATATTAATGACGTTATTGGATAATGTCCACTTTATGTTGGATCATGTTTCTTTGGAATGGGCACAAATATAGATATCTTCCAGTCAGTTGGCCAGGGAGCTGTCTTCCAAATTTCTTGGCATAGATAAGTGAGCACCTTCAGGGCTGCATCCACTTGTTGAAACATCTCAATTGGTATTCCGTCAATTCCTGGAGCCTTGTTTTTCGCCAGCGCGTTCAGTACAGCCTGGACTTCTTCCTTCAATACCACTGGTTCTTGATCATATGCTATCTCCTGAAATGGTAGAATGTTGACCGATTCTTTTTGGTACAGTGACTCTGTAGTCTTTCCATCTTCGTCTGATGCTTCCTTCATCAAGTAGCCCTTTGAAATCTTCTGTTAAGCTCTTTTACTTCATCATTTCTACAGTTCACTTTAGGTACTCTATGTTCAACAGCAAGTTTCAGAGTCTCTTCCCAACATCCATGTTGGTCTTTTCTTTCTTTCCTTCCTTTTTAATGACCTTTTGCTTTCTTTATGTATGATGTCCTTGATGTCATTCCACAACTAGTCTGGTCTTTGGTCACAAGTATTCAACGTATCAGATCTATTCTTGAGATGGTCTCTAAATTCAGGTGGTATACACTCATGGTCATATTTTGGCTCTGGTGGACTTGCTCTAATATTCTTCACCTTCAGCTTGAAATTGCTTAGGAATAATTGACAGTCTGTGTTGCAGTCGGCCCTTAGTCTTATTCTTACTGATGGTATTGAGATTCTCCATTGTCTCTTTCCACAGATGTAATCGATTTGATTCCTGTGTACTCCATCTGGTGAGATCCCCTTGTATAGTCACCATTTATGTTGCTGACAAAAGGTATTTGCAATGAAGAAGTCATTGGTCTTGCAAAATTCTATCATGTGTTCTCCAGCGTTTTTTATATCACCAAGGCCATATTTTCCAACTACTATTCCTTTTTCCTTGTTTCCAACTTTGGCATGCAAATCACCACTAATTATCAATGCATCTTGATTGCATGTTTAGTCAATTTCAGACTGCAGAAGTTGGTCAAAATCTTCAATTTCTTCATCTTTAGCATTAGTGGTTGGTGCATAAATTTGAATAATAGTCTTATTAACTGTTCTTCTTTGTAGGCCTATGGATATTATCTTATCACTGACAGTATTGTACTTCAGGATAGATCTCAAAATGTTCTTTTTGACAATGAATGAGACGACATTTCTCTTCAATTTGTCATTTCCAGTGTAGTAGACCATATGACTGTGCAATTCACAATGGCCAACACCAGTCCATTTCAGCTCTCTAATGACTAGGATGGAGCCCTGGTGGCCCAGTGACTAAGAACTCATCCGCTAACCAAAAGGTCGGCAGTTCGAATCCACCAACCGCTCCTTGGAAACCCTATAGGGCAAGTATATCCTGTCCTATAGGGTCACTAAAAGTCGGAATCCACTTGACCACAACGGGTTTGGTTTTTGGTTTGGAATGCCTAGGACGTAGATCTTTATGTGATCCGTTTCATTTTTGACGACTTCCAATTTACCTAGATTCATACTTTGTACATTCCATTTGCCAATTATTAATGGATGTTTGCAGCTGTTTCTTCTCATTTTGAGTCATGCCACCTCAGCAAAATGAAGTTCCCCGAAGCTTAATCCATCTACTCCATTTAGGTTGACTCTACTTTGAGGAGGCAGCTCTTCCCCAGTTGTATTTTGAGTGTCTTCCAACATGAGGTGCTCATCTTCTGACATGATTTCAAACAATGCTCTGATGCTATTCCTAAGGTTTTCACAGGCTAATTTTTTCAGAAATAGACTGCCAGGTCCTTCTTCCTAGTCTATCTTAGTCTGGAAGCTCTGCTGAAACCTGTCTAACATAGATGACCCTGTTGGTATTTGACATACCAGCGGCATAGCTTCCAGTATCATAGCAACACACACACAAGCCACCACAGTATGAGAAACTGACAGACCATATATCAATATATTTCTATAAATAAATTTATCTGCATCTTAGTTTTTGTTTTCTATCACAGGAAATCTTCAATAAGCCCTTATCACTATTTCTCAAAATCTTTAATATCTCCAATGATTGCAAAACAATGAAAGGGATAGATGCGTTGGCTGTGAGTGGAACTAGATGGGTTACCTTTGAACTCTATTTGACTTCATATTATTTTTGTATTTGTAAACAATTACTTAAGCTAGTCTCCTGAACTGTGAGGAGGCTACAGTTTACAATTTAAACAAACAAACCAAAAACAAAAAAGAAAAAAAAAACATTGCCGTGGTGTCAATTCAAACTCATAGTGACCCTATAGGACAGAGTAGACCTTCCCCCAGGGTTTCCAAGCAGCAGCTGATAGATTCGAACTGCTGACTTTCTGGTTAACAGCCATAGCTCTTACCCACTGGGCCACCACCTAAAAAACAAAGATGACATTATCTTCCTCACTGTATTCTTCAGTCAATTCTATAAATAATGTCTCAAAAATCTCATTTTTTCACAACGTCCCCATGAAACGTGCTACCATAGAATGTATTTCTACTGAATATATTTTCTATTTTTCAAAATTAGCAAATCTGTCCATGACTCAGTATGCATCTTTGAGTAGACTAATCTACTCTGTGTAATTATAAAGGGGAATTTAGATCAGTGCAAAAATCTTTAAATCATCAGAATGTTTGGAAAAAATACTTGTTATGGAAATATTACATTAGGTTTTATTCTTGGACACATACAATCAATGAACTCTTTATAATTAAATTAGAACTTTTTTATCACAATCATTACTTCATGTGTCTGTTAGTCACCTGAATGTCTTTTTTTTTTTTTTAATTATTGTACTTTAGATGAAGGTTTACAAAACAAACTAGCTTCTCATTAAACAGTTAGTACACATACTGTTTTATGACAATGGTTACCAACCTTACAACATGTCAACACTCTCCCTTCTCTACCTTGGGTTCCCTATTACTAGCTTTCCTGTCCCTTCCTGCCTTCTAGTCCTTACGCTTGGGCTGGTGTGCCCCTTCAGTTAAATTAGAACATTTTTTGAACCTGCGAACATCTGCTTTAATCACTTAGGCAAACAGAGAAAAACCGCATAGCCTATACTTCAGGAATATCAGCATTCACGTTGTGCTATTGCTATTCTGTTTCATTTGTGTCAAACTATGGCTCTAATGGTGAAAAGGCAGAGTGAATGTTTGAAATTAGGCACTTTTCTGTGGAAATTTTAGGAGGCTTTATACATAATATTAGTCCTTTGGTAAATTATTTTATTTTATGTATCTTTATAATACTTCCTTATGCCTACAACCCTGTGATCTTTCCGCATTCCCGAAAATGCAGACAACAGCCAGACCCTATTACTCATTGATGTTGTCAGCTGCTGTGGAGTCGACTCTGACACACTGTGAAAAGAAAAGGAAACACTGCCCAGTCTTGGCCATCCCCATGACTGGTCGTGGATCAGATTATTGTGATCAATAGGGTTTTCACTGAAGGATTTCAGAACTAGATTGCCAGGCTTTTCTTCTTAGTCTGCCCTAGTCTAGAAGCTCTGGTGAAATCTGTTTAGTATCATGGCAACACACAGGCATCAATTGAGGGAGAGGTTGTGGCTGTGCATGAGGTACATTGATGGAAAATTGAACCCCAGCCTTCAGCATGGAAGGTGAGTATTCTACCACTAATCTACCAATATCCTTCCCTACTCATTGATAAAAAAACCTAAACCAAACCAGTTACATCAATTCAACTCATTGTGACCCCATAAGAAGATACTTTTTATTCCTAGCTTGATAAACTGAGTAAAACTATGCTCCCTAGGGTTTTCAGGTTGTGAACTTTCAGAAGCAGATCAGTAGACCATTGCTCGAGGCACCTCTCAGTGGGTTGAAACCACTAGTCTCTGGGATAGTAGCCAGATGCTTAACCGTTTGTGCCACCCAGGGACTTTAGCTCTGGTTTCAACACGTTCTTGTCTATCATGACATTCACTGTTGGTCCCATGTTATACCTTCATGAAAGCCATTACTACCTGTTGATTTCACTTTTTTTCCTTATAAATGATCTATATTTAGAACACTTTATTGAACTCCCTTCACCTGATTTTGAGATTCTGAGCTTCTGCATCACTGACAAAGTAATTTCTTGAGAACATGAATTTGTTCAATATTTTACCATTGTATTTTTTATCATTTAATACATCAAATACATTGTCAGCACAATTTATAGTTTCTATATTTAATTAGGACCAGTACCACATTTGAAATCCAACAAAATTACCCACCTTTAAATATATTTTAGTATAAATCTTGTAAGAATTTATTTTCAGTTTAAAATAATTATTTCCCCAATGTTTAGCTTTTTATTTGCAGTCAGCCCTCCTAATAATACTACACAAACATATTATTTCTATTTACTTAACACCAATTTATGTTTTTCAGTAAAAGTGATGATTTGGCCATAAAATTCTTGTCCTACTTTGAAGTATTTATTCCTAGGTACCTTATAGTTCCCATTTATATTGCAAACAGTTTTTTTTTTCCTAATTAAGTTATTTATTTATTTTTACATGATTTACAAGGGACTATAATTAGTTTTAATATGGTCTTATCTTAGGCAAGATTTGCTGAACCCAGTGATGATTTCTAATCATTATTCTGTAGATTTTAATGATTTTTTTCTATATAAATATCTATTTAATCTATGGTTAGTAATTATTTTGTATCTTCTTTTCTGATCCTTTTATCTTGTTTTTTTTTTTTTTTTTTGGCTGACTATTATGACTACTGCCTTCTGTTAAATATTGACCAGACCGAGCAATTGATGCTCACATTACCTTGATCCTGATTTAACAGTAATGTTTTTAAAGCTTTATCATAACTTATGTGACTTGTGGTAATTTTATAACCTTTTATTTTTCATATTAAGAAAAGAAAGAAGATGTTTTTTATTCCTAGCTTGATAAATGTTTTTATCAGTATTTTTCATGGTTTATATACTTATGAAGTTTCTTTTTCTTTAAGCACAGTTTCCATGAATAAGAGAAAATTATCTTGGCTTATAGTATTTATTGGAGTGATTAAATACAATATATCTCTGGTAAATAGGAATAATCTCTCTACAAATGAAAAAGATCCAGAAAGAAATAACAAATATATCTTGAACTCACATAAGTTATTCTAAAACTTGCATTAACTTTTTAATACATTTTATTGTAATTTTGTTATTTCCTTATAATATGCCTTTTAGATACTCAATCTCACGTGAGTAACCTTATAGAAAACTAGCATTAAAACTATATGCAAAACATACATGACAATTTGTGGTGAATTGTGTTTTCTAATTATAAATGCTTATACATTAGCGCTATCTGCTAAACTTAGTAGAAGCACGTAGTGAATCAAATAATTTCATCTGGGAAGGCAATGGTCAAAAAATATTAATTAATGCTGGAAATAAGACAGAACATTCATATCGGCTACTTTTTTCTGTTACATTTTTTCACCGTTTTTAAAATCTCGTTTTTCTTAGTTTTTAAGGAAGACCCTGAGATATTAGTAGAAATAGTCAAATGATTGAAAGCCAGAGATTTCGGCTCTAGTCTTGACTTTACATTAACTGTGAGAGCCTCTGTCAGTTACTAAACCACTTTCAGCCTCTGTAAAAATGAGGACATTCTACAAGATGACCTTTAAATTAACAAGCTGATAAAGGTCATTATAAATTTGAATTACTATCAAAATAAAGCAGTTACTATAGAAACCACTTTTGTGATTGTATTGATTCCACTAGTTTTCATGCATTATTTGAATATTCAAGTACAATTATTGAAACTTTAAACAGGCAATAAAGATGAACACGAGCATTTAGGGATATATCCACTCGGAGGTGTGCAGCTTTTGTCACATAGTGAATAAATAATTTCCTGTCATGCATTAAGTATATGAAATAAATATGGGAAGCTCTATCTTCTTTCTGTGAATAAATGAAACCAGAACTTTCAGATTTTTTGGATGGCTGAATTGCTTATCACTTATAAATTGGTTCAGTGGCCTTCACAGAAAGGTTGACTTCCTTTCTTAGAGTCTCAGATACTCAGGAAAAAAAATAACAAACCTGTAATTATGACACCAAGTGTTATTCTTTTTTTTTTTAAAATAAAAGCTATATTTATTTTTTAATATTGTTTTAAATACTAAGGACATTTTACATTTTAAAAAGATTGAAATTAATTCTTACAAATGGAAAATGTATAAACAGCACTTGTGGTGTCAGAGAATGAGTAAGGAATTAAATCTATTTTAAAATTTAATGGTTATATATGGAGTTGCTTCCTGTAAAAGTTAAGTAAGGACAAAGTGTTGTAGGGCCACATATTAGCACATAAGCGTGTACAGACCATGCTCAAATATCTTCTTAATAATAACATTTCATTGTAGATTAATTCCAATTAAACATCCTTACTTACATTCGTGACTTTACGTTCACAATATGCAAGACTGCTTTTGTACGAACCTTATTATAGATTGTGTAGATGGGTAATCATTCTGCATATTTGGCAATTAATTAAATTTGAAAGCTAAAGGCTAAAATTTTATTTCAACTATTATTTTTATCTTAGTTTCCAAGCTTCCTGATCCAGATTTACGTCCTTGTTTTATCCACTGTATCACTCTATTTATAATCCTTACCCAGTGTCATAGATATTGGTCATAGCTTGCTGTGAGATGCTACCTTTTACTCATAGATGTGCTTTATGGAGGTAAGGGCCAAAGGCTGCAGGCAAGACTCTGCAGTAATTTGGGTCACCTATATTTTACAGATCGATGAGTCCTTTACCCAGAACAGTCTTAAATTATAACCATGAACACACACACGTGCTCTCACACATGCACTCACGCACGCATGCACCTGCATGCCACACTTCCACTTTGTTTAAGAGTTAATCTAAAAAGAATGCAATGGCTAAGAGAAAAACGAAAATAAAAAGAGTAAAAGTATGGAGAGAAAACATATAACATTGTAATTACCTATTTTTATGCTGTTTTTCTCAGATTTCCTCCTACTTCCTGCAGTCTCATTTATGAAAAGATATATTCTCTGAAAGATAAGGTAATTACATAGAAATTTCTAAGCTTTGAAAAGTGTTTTAATCCACAATCTGCAGGCTTTAATAATCATAACCCTCACGACCAAAGTAGCTACTTCAAGCAAGCACATTGGTCAAGCAATAATACTTACGTATATTAGAACTTTGCCCTCACCCACCATGTCAAAACTTGAATTTAATAGCATGACTATTTTCCTTAATTATATTTTAATAACACCTAGAAATGAAAATAAAACAATTCATTATTTTCATGTTATTCTGTGAGCATAAGCAAATGTTCTCCTTAATTCAGTACATATCATCTATGAATAAAAATTGTCAAAGGTACTTGAAATATATATATAGGTATTTTAATATAGTTAAGAAAACTTACCACTCTGCATTGTAACGAACTATTATATATATATATATAATTTTCTAATGGTTTTGTTCTTTTATAATATATACAAATTAAAGAATATCTGTCTCCTCTTTAATGAAAATATGCCAATATACGTAGACACTGTAGACAAAAACGTATACTATTTTATAAGCTAAGAGTTTACATATGAGATATTGAATGGGCATCTTTAGATATTATTAAACAATTTTAAAACTTTTCTTATGACTGAATGTATTATCTGTAAAAGTATAGATTTAATTTTTGACAAGCTTTTTATTATCTTCTTCTTTGTGAAATTTTCTGCCTTTTCAGTATTATAACCACTGTGTTAAAAAATAAATATAAATTTAAAAATAATTGATACCTTTATAAAATAAATTACTGTAAATGAAAATACAAAACTTTTCAGTTTCTGATAATATGGTGAAAGTTATTCTGATATATACTGCCACAAGCAGTATATGAAATTTCCTGTTTCACTGTGCTCTTTGATAGACTTTTGTGTTGCCATTTTGTGAGTATTTTGAAATTGGTGCTACTTGAAAAGTTTAAATTTCTTTTATTTTTACTTTCATAATCATTATTTTTTGGTGAGATTTAACTTTTGTTTTAAATGTGTGACTTTGGAATTTTTAATCAATAAAAGGTTTATATATTATAAAAAATATTTGTATCCTTTAGTGATAATTTTTAATAAACATATGAATATTAGGCACTTTTGCAATATGTGTTGCAAATATTTTTCTCAGTGTGATCAATGTATTGTCACTCTGTTTAATGGTGTTTTCGATGCATTTATTGTCCATTCTCCAACTATTTAAAAGGCCACCTTTACCATGTTCTAAATTTGTATATATGTTTTTTGGATGTTTCTACTAATCTACATGTCTATTTTAGATAAAGCATCTCACTCAATTATTGTAGCCTAGTAATCTATCTTAAAAAAATATATCTAGTAAAAGATAAGCTAGATAACTGGAATCTTCTAAAAATTAAACATGGTCATCAAAAGACTTCACCAAAAGAGTACAAAGAGAAACTACAGACTGGGAAAAAATTTGGGGCTATGACAAATTCAACAAAGGTCTAATCTTCAAAATCTATGGGAAAATCCAACACCTCTACAACAAAAAAGACAAATACTCCAATTAAAAATGGGCTATGGAAATGAACAGACACTTTACCAAAGAAGACATTCTAGTGACTAACAGACACATGAGGAAATGCTCGTGATCACTAGCCATTAGAGAAATGCAAATCAAAACCACAGTGAGATACCATCTCATTCCGGCATTACTAGCACAAATCAAAAAAACAGAAAATAACAAATATTGGAGAGGCTGCAGGGAGATTGGAACTCTTTTGCACTGCTAGTGGGAATCCAAAATCGTACAACCATTTTGGAAAACAATATGGCGCTTCCTTAGAAACCTAGAAATAGAAATACCATATGATCCAGCAATACCACTTCTAGGAATAGATCCTAGAGAAATGAGAGCCGTCACACGAATAGACATATGCACACCCATGTTCACTGCAGCATTGTTCACATTAGCAAAAAGATGGAAACAATCTAGATGCCCATCAACAGATAATTGGATACATAAACTATGGTACATACACACAATGGAGTACTATACAACAATAAAGAACAATGATGAATCTGTGAAGCATCTCACAACATGGATGAATCTGGAGGGCATTAAGCTGAGTGAAATAAGTCAATCACAAAAGAATAAATATTGTAAGAGACCACTACTAAAAAACCTCATGAAAAGGTTTACATACAAAAAGAAATAATCTTTGATGGTTATAAGGGAAGGGAGGGGTAGGAATGAAAAAAACACTAAATAGACAATAGATAAGTTGTAACTTTGGTGAAGGATGGGACAGTGCACAATTCTGGGGAAGCCAGCACAACTTGTCCAGGGCAGGATCATGGAAGCTCCACGGACACATTCAACCTCCCTGATGGAATGAATTCCTGGGCTGAGGGCTGTTGGAGACCATGGTCTCGGGGAAAATCTAGCTCAATTGGCATAACACAGTTTATGTTATGTTCTACATTCTACCTTGGTGAGTAGCGTCTGGGGTCTTAAAAGCCTGTGAGCAGCCATCTAAGATATTCCACTGGTCTCATCCCTTCAGGAGCAAGGGAGAATGAAGACAACAGGATACAAGGAAAAGATTACTCTAAAGGACTAATGGGCCACAGCTACCAAGGCCTCCACCAAGGCCTCCAGTACAGCTAGATGGTGCCCGGCTACCACCACTGACTGCTCTGACAGAGATCACAAGAGAGGGTCCTGGACAAAGCTGCAGATAAATGTCGAACAAAATTCTAACTCACAAAAAAAGACCAGATTTACTGGCCTGACAAAGACTGGAGAAATCCAGAGAGTATGGCCCCCTGACACACTTTTAGCTCAGTAATGAAGTCACTCTTGAAGTTCCACCCTTCAGCCAAAGATTAGACAGACCCTTAAAACAAAATGAGACTAAAGGGGCACACCAGCCCAGGGCAAGGACTAGAAGGCAGGAGGGGACAGGAAAGCTGGTAATAAGGAACTCAAGGTTGAGAAAAGAGAGCGATGACATGTTGTGGTGTTGGTAACCAATGTCACAAAACAATAAGTGTACTAATTGTTTAATGAGAAGCTAGTTTGTTCTGTAAACCTTCATTTAAAGTATAATAATAATGAAAAAAGACAATATGGCTAGTAGATAAAACCATATTATATATTTTTCACCAAAATGTTCTCGATTATTTGAGTAATATTATTATTCCAGGAAAATTTTAGAATTTCTATGTGCTTCAATATATTATTAAAACTTTGTTTGAAAATTGTTTTTGAATTTATATAATTATTTAGTGATAACTAGAATTAGTATGACATCATTTTTTCCACTAAGGAATATTGCCTATCTCTCTAGTCAAGTTTTATTTTGAATAGTACAGTATTTTAGTTTTCTTTATGTAAAATCTCATTTCTTGGCAAGCTGATTATTAAGTTATATAATTTTATGGTGATCCTTAATGACATTAGATATATATTCCAAATCATTCTTTTTCTTAAAACAATG
>NW_004444173.1:292674-319701 GCF_000243295.1 Trichechus manatus latirostris
GGGATCCCACCTGCGTGGCAGCCCAAACCGGGAAGCAGCTCCACACTCGAATGGAGCTCCACAGCCCCTCAGGAAGAAGCTAAGATGGTGCATGGAGCCAGGTATTTGAGAAAAGGCAGGTGGAGGTGGTGAGAGGCAAGTAAGAAATCAAAAGAAGCAGAAAAACAAAAAGCAACACTAGCAGCCAACAAATGGCACTCAGAGAGCCAGCTAGTGCGGGCTGGTGTTTCTGGACAAGAGACTGTGTCCACGGGAAGCAGATGGGGCCAACTGTGGATGAAGAAGTGTAGAGGGTGGGAAAGCATATATCACAAATTGCCGGAGCTCTGCAGCCCCTCAGGAAGAAGCAAAGATGGCTCACAGAGCGAGGTACTCAAGCGAAAAGAGGGGGAGGTGGCAAGAGGCAAGGAAGAAATCAAAAGAAGTGGAAAAAAATCAACACCAGCAGCTGACAAATGGCTCCCAGAGAGCCACCCGTTCATGTTTGTGGGATCCAAGCAGCCGCTGTTTCCCGGTCAAGAGACTGTGGCCGCAGGAAGCAGAGGAGGCAGGGTTGGGGTGAAGAAGGGTGGGGGGTGGGAAAGCATATATCGCAAATTACCGGTTGTTTTTTCTCCCGCTGGAAGCTCCATGAGGCTGCTTTCTCTTACCCCCTGTTTGCTGGTCTCCGATAGGAGTCCAAGATGGCGGATCTGTGCTGTGTTAGCTGGTAGGGGACCTCTACATGAATCTCTCCTCGCTCTCCATTCTTTGTCAGTTTTCTCACTCCATTTGGTGCTTGGCTGAGTTCTTTATCTCTTCATTTAATGATTTAGGGTTTCAGGATTGTTGTATTCTCTGTTCGGCTTAGTTTTTCAGATCTTTGCTGTGGAGGGACGGCGTGGTGCTTCTGCCTAGTGTGTCATTTTTTCTCTCTCAAGTTCTATTTTTTAACATGTTAGCTTAGATAATGCTGCTACTTTATTTAAGCTGGGCAATTACAAAACCAAGAAAAATAAAGAGAAAATTTATTCAGAGGTTTGAAGCAAACCCAACCATAAAATGATCTTTGGTAAGCACTGTATAGTACATTAATGTCTGTATTAATAAATAGCACATTTGTAGTTTAACCTTGTAAGTTATTTTTAAAAATTGAACATTATAATTTTTTTCTATGAGTATTTGATTTTACAAAATCTTGCACTGCATGTCTATTCGTTTTCCATGATGTGTCAATAAAAGTAATAACAGTGAAAATATACTCGGAGATTCTAATAATGACAGCAGATACCCAATACGTATCTCAAAAATAAATTTTTCCACTGGTATTCACAGTACACTTTGTCCCTCCAGTTAAACTTTTTTCTTTAATACTTTGAGATGATTCTTTTATTAAAATAGAAAATTAAAAAAATTATAAAAAGTTATTGAAATAACAAAGATTATATTTTTAGATCAAATGACTATTATATACAGAAGATACGGTATTTTCAAATGAGGTTGCAAACATGTCAGCAACAGTGTAATCATATTGTTTTAGAAAACACAAGTAATATATTTTTCAGACAATATGATTATATATACACTTACATACAAATTAATTTATATACTTACATTCCTGTATATTTGCTACTGTAGTTTCTTCTTTGTATATTAATACCTCCTCTTTATGTATTAACTCTGCATATTTTTCAGTATTTTATTGCTTATAATAAGAATTTAGACAGAAAAGATAGAAAGCAATCTTAAATATTGTAAGGACTCATTTATATTCCTAACAGAATATAGAAGAGATTTAAGGTAAATTTAAAGACAATTATCACTCTTCTTCCTCTTCCTTGAAGGTGTACAAGGAGGTTAATCATGAGTGAAAAGGTAAGAAGGCATGGGGAAGTGGAGGGAGAGGGGACAACATCACTTGTTTTCAAATATTTAGATAATGCTTCTAGCAATATCTACTTTTAATAGTTGTCTTGGAAATTGTATCACCTTTTTACTCTATATGACTAAAACTAATTTGTATTACATTAGAGTACACTAGATAATCCACAGATTAAAAATGAATATATTTGGTTCTCAAATAAATACACCTAACAAACTATCTATGAAAGCAATGAATTTTCTATACAACAGAAAATTCAAGAGGCATGATTCAATGTCTATCTGCTACTGAGCAAATGAGTTAGTTTTCGAAAGTTTTTATTTCTGGTCGTTGAGCCTCTTTCTGTTTTAACACGAAATTGTGACTGTGGCAGAATCTGCCAGTTGTCTGCAAATATCTGTTTATCTAATCTTCTGTGGAGATAGCTAGTTAGCTAGCTGTCGTCAAGTGGACTCTTATAGCAACTTTATGTACAACAGAATGAAACACTGCCTGGCTGCGCGTCATCCTCACAATTGCCTGCATATTCAATCATTATGCCAATCCATCTCATCGAGAGTCTCCCTTGGCTTCACTGGCTCTCTCTAGTGATGTACTCCTCCAGTGATCAATTCCCTGATAAGGTGTCCAAAGCAAGTGATTTGGACAATGTTCTGTTGTGATATACGGGGTTTTCATTGATTACTTTTTTGAAGTAGGTCAACAGGCCTTTTTTTTTTCTAGTGTGTCTTAGTCTGAAAGCACTGCTGAAACCTGTCCACCCTAGGTGACCCTGCTAGATTTGAAATACTGGTGGCATAGCTTCCAACAGCATCACAGCAATGTGAAAGCCAACACAGTATGACAAATTGACAGACGAGCGGTGGTCTATAGTAATAAAAGCCTTGTATGCCGCTTACTGGACACTGGACTGTTCAGAGTAATGAGGACATTTTCTGGTCTCGCTGCATCTATGCATGGCCACATCACTAACATCTGATCAAAGGATATGAAAGGAAGTCCTGTTAGCAACTTCTGAAAAGGATCCTTAAGAAAGAGCATGCTCTTTCCTTACTCCTTCTTCCTTCCTGGATGGATGAAATTGGAACATTAGGATTGGTAGCTACAACATAACAGAAACATAGATAGTGGATATAATCATGTCTAATTACGCAGAGACTATTATACATTTAGGTGAGAGAGAAATAAGTTCTATCTTCATTAAGCCACTGTTATTTTAGGTTTCTTGTCTCTTGCAACTACACATAATTCTACTAACAAAATCACATACTTATTGTCATTCAAATTTAATTATGTGTACACACACACGGACATAGATATTACCATGAATCTTTATTATTTGACTATTGAGTTATTTATAAATCTGTTTAATTTTTATGAATATGAGGGGTTTGAGGGAGTAAAATATTTTTTATTTATATTATAATGGCATTATAGTTGGGGAATGTTTTCTATTATATTTCTATATAAAATAATGTTTCTGTTATACTGATTCTTTAATAATTGTTGAAAAATATTTTCTGTCCTACTAGTTGATATTTATAATTGTTCCATCTGCGCTTGAAAATTTATATTATTTTAGGTAAGGTTGTATGTATGTCTTGAGTTCTTGGGTTGTGCAAACATTAAATGTTCTCAGCTGATAACATAAAGGTTGGAAGTTTGAGTCTACCCTGAGGTGACTCAGAAAAAAGTTCTGATGATTTACTTCTGAAAAATAAGCCACTGAAAACTCAATGGAACACAATTCTACTGTGACACGCATGCGGTCTCCATGAGTTGGAGTTGACTCAATGACTACTTTATATGTATAAACTTTACATATATGTAAACTGTAACTAAACTCTTTGCTGTTCAGTTGATTCAGACTCATAGTGACCCTATAGGACAGGGTAGAACTACCCCATAGGGTTTCCAAAGAGCAGCTGGTGGATTCAAACTGCAACCTTTTGGTTAGCTGCCAAACACTTCACACTGTACCACCAGGGCTCTCTCTCTCTATATATATATATATGCTCACACTTATATATGTCAATTTGATAAAGAATTATGTTATTCACATTTTATACATTGTATTTAAATATATCTCCTCTTAGGGTATGATTCTCTCCAAAATTTTTAAAAGTTACCATATGATTGATGATTTTTGAATTTCTTCCTAATGTACCATATTTATTTCTATTTTCCATGACAAGTTGATGTTATTAGGGAAATACAGTTTTGTAATTTTATAGCTCTCTGGTGAATTATTTACTTCATTATTATATAACACCCTTGTATGTTTCATAATATGGAAACTTGCTTCATATTTGCTATGTATTTTATTTGATTGCTATTAGTGTAGCTACACCAGATTTCTTTTGGTTATTTACCTGGCATGTTTTTAGTTTTTATCAGTCCCTCTATTTTCATTCTTTCTGTGTTATTAGGCTTGATTGCATCTTTTGTAAACTTTCAAGTGTGCTTGATTTTTTAATCCAATTGTGCTCATTGGCATTGCTTATTCATTTATTTTTATTACAATTATATTTGAGTTTATTCTCATCATATTATTATTTTTTTATTTATAGTTATCAAGCTTTTCTTACTTTGCTTATGTCATGATTTTTCTTTCTGACTGATAAAATTTTCTTTCTATTGATTTCTTATAGCTTGGAAGCTATGCATTATGCATTTGTTCTTTCACAGGGTAGCCCAACTATTTTTACCCATATAAAATATGTCTAATATTTATCTATAGCTGTACCTATCAGTCAAACAATTTAAGGCTTTGAATGCTTTATATATGAGTATATCTGTTCATGCTTACATTTTTATAAACTTCCCAAATTCTCCTAGTGCTAGGTGCTCAGGTTTGCTGTACTATAACCCGCCCCCCACCCCACTACCATCATCTCCATAGCTACTAATAGGCGTAATAGCTACTAGTGGACACAAAGTACATGCCTTATGGGGAGATGATTTCCCTCTGCAGGAACCTCAAACTCTGTTAAGCTATTCTAGTAGGGTAGAGGAGGAACAGAACTCTGATGCCAGAAAGTCGTGAATAGTCAACCAGGAGATGGTCATCACCCTGAACTGGGAAAATGGGTAATGTTCACTTCCTATAGGGGAGTTTCCACTTTTACTACCCTTTTTAACTTTTATTACCCCTTTCCACCTACTTGTTCTCTGTACGTGGTATTTGGCACATAGACATGGATGCTTGCCAGATCAATCCCTGGAAGAGAGGGGCTGTGGCATTCCTCTCCCACGGCATGATGTGGTGCTTGCATGGATGTGATGTAACACACACCCTGGGATGGGAATCTAAGCTCGGAAACTTTGGCTGATGATAATGTATGTTATTCTCCTCATCCCTATCCTGTATTATTCTATGAGTAATAAATGTCAGTTGACCGTGCTATTAGAACAGTGTCTGGTCTGTGCTAATTAAATTCAATAAGAACTTGTGAATATAGTTACATTGCACATAATCGATGCTTCTTTATATTATGCACTTTAATCAATACTTATGCTTACAGCTGCTTCTTTCATTTCTATCCTTTCTTCTGGGTTCAATTTTGTACTGACTGAAATATGTACTTTTTTGTTTTTTTTTTTTTTTTACTATTAATAACAGGAGCCCTGGTGACACAATGGTTAAGAGCTATAGCTTTTAACCAAAAGGTCAGCAGTTTGAATCCACCAGCCGCTCCTTGGAAACCCAGTGGGGCAGTTCTACTGTCTCCTATAGGGTCGCTATGAGTTGGAATCAACTTGATGGTAATGGGTTTTTTATTAATAACTATACATTTTTCACTGAGGATAGTTAATTTTACAAAGTTAGTCCCATGTTTAATCTTTGCCTATATTAAACACAAGGCAGACCTTATCTTTATTCAAAAATTGCTATTCAGGGGACCTCATACCATCAAGAAAGCAGTGCCAGGAGCAGAGAGTGTCTTTTGGACTGGGGTCCCTGCATCAAGAAGCTTCTAGTCCAGGGGAACACTGATGAGAAGGCCGACAGAGAGAAAAAGCCTTCCGCTGGAGCTGACACCCTGAATTTGGACTTTTAGCTTACTTTGACTGTGAGGAGATAAACTTCTCTTCATTCAAACCATCCACTTGTGGTATTTCTGTTATAGCAGCACCAGATGACTAAGATAGAACTTGGTATCGAGAGTGGGGTGCTGCTCTAACAGATATCTAAAATGTGGAAGTGGTTTTGAAACTGAATGGATAGAGCAGTGGCAGCAGCAAAGGACTACCAGCAGCAGAGAACCTGCAACAGCAGAGAAGCGATGGTGGCAGAGAACCAACGGCAACAGAAACAGGAGACCAGTGCGAGATGGCACTGGAGCTGATCCACCGAGCAAGAGAGCTGAGTGTTTGTGAGCAGGAGGCTTCCTGGAGGAATGGGGTGCCTCTGGGCACTTAACAGTGGAGCTACAGAGCTTTGGAACACTTTCCGCAGCAGGGCAGATGCAGATGTGAGGCCCAAAGAACCAAGAGGCCAAGGAACCAGGAAACAGATGCTGAAGAGACAAGGGACAAAAGAAGCCAAGCTGCCTCAGTCTCAAAAGCTCTTTGTTGCAAGAGGGTCCACAGGAAGCGTCTGACTACTCTGCCATCTTGGCCCCGCTTCCCCAAGGATTTCAGTTTATTTGGATCCACAATCTACACCCACGGAAACAGCAGTCAAGAAATCAAAAGATGCATTGCATTGGGCAGATCTGCTGCAAAAGACCTCTTTAAAGTGTTGAAAAGCAGATATGTCACCTTGAAGACTAAGTTTCGCCTCACCCAAGTCATGGTGTTTTCATTCGCCTCATATGCATGCGAAAGCTGGACAGTGAATGAGAAAGACCAAAGAAGAATTGACGCCTTTGAATTGTGATGTTGAATATTAAAGAATATTAAATATACATGGACTGCCAAAAGAATAAACAAATCTGTCTTGGAAGAAGTACAACCAGAATGCTCCTTAGATGCAAAGATGGTGAGACTACATCTCACATACTTTGGACACGTAATCAGTAGGGATCATTCCCTGGAGAAAGATATCATGCTTCGTAGAGTGTCAGCGAAAAGAAGAAGACCTTCAGCAAGACGGATCGACACAGTGGCTGCAACAATGGACTTAAGCATAACAATGATTGTGAGAATGGCACAGGACCAGGCAGTGTTTCGTTCTGTTGTACATGGGGTCACTATGAGTTGAAACTGACTCTATGGCACCTAACAACAATAACACCCCTACAAGGGATTCTTTTTTTGTTTGTTTGTTTTTAGGAATACAATATTTTAATACAAAATAAATTACATCTGTAGCCCAAAAATATGAGCATCCTAATATTTTCTAAAAAGGTATTTGATCCAATTCAACACACATTCTGATTTTTGCCTCCAGTAGGTAATAGTGCCGTCGTTGAGAATGCATGGTATAGGATAATGTTAGCATTTTGTATCAGCGGAGCAAATGATGGGTTATTTGGTAACTCAGTTTAGATACTTACCTCATTTGTTGTTGTTGGTTGCCATGGAGTCAATTCTGACTCATAGCCACCCTATATGTTAAACAGAGTAGAACTGCTCTGTAGGGTTTTCTTGGCTGTAATCTTAGCAGAAGGAGATTGCCAGGCCTTTTCGTCCTTGGTACCTCTGTGTGGGTTCAAACTGCCAACCTCATACTATATATCTAGAGTTCAGGTAGGTTAAAAAAAAATTGTGTGCAAAAAGTGAAACCATTAAAATACCCCAATAAAATAAAGGTAAATATTTATATAATCTTGGAGAGAGGTACATAAAGCCTTTATAAGCACAACATCAAAGGCTGCAAACAGAAAGCTAAAGATTGCTACACTGAACACAAATACTTCAAATGTATATGCAAGGAAGATATCAGGAACCATGTAATATGTTAAGTTCGAAGTGAGAAAAGTATTTTGAACACGTTTACAAGAATTATGATATGGAGTTAGTGTTTTTAAAGAAGACATACAAGTCAGTAAGAAAAAGAGGAAATGGAAATAATGGACAAATGAATAATCCATCCACAAAAGAATGGACTGATGACCAATAAGTGTGTAAGAGAAATTTTTAAAAATTGCTATTCAAACCTAAATCTTTATACATGGTCACACACATTCAAATCTGATAATGATGCCCTCTTCTCCAGAGCTTGTACAATAACAGTTTGTATGATTTCTTACTTGATTTTCAGGCTCTTCTTGCTTTCTGGGAACTGTGGATGTTTTTTATGTTGAGAGCCTTGGCTACATTTTAAATCATTTATTTTATCCAGAAACTCTCATTATTTTCAAAAGAAGAGTGTCATCACATGTTATTCTTTTGTCAAAGATATGAGACTTTTTCTATTTTTCACGTTTTTAAAATAATTTTATATTTATTCTCACACTAGTCTAATGACATAATGCAACTGGTAGCATACTTTTTTGTTTTCTGTAAAAGGTTGGATGGTTAATATTTTAAGCTTTGTAGGCTGTATGGTCTTTTGTTCCAACTACTCAATTCTTCCACTGTAGTGTATAAGCAGTCGTAGATAATACATAAATAAAAAGGTGTGGTTGCTTTTCAATAAAACTATAAAACTAAGTGATGGTTTGGATTTACCCTAGAGGCCATAATTTGATGAATTCTATCATAGTATATTTTATAACTTTATAGATTCTAAAATGCAGTACTTTTAAAATACATTTATCAGGAAATATTTTCTAATAAAATCACCTACTCTAAAATCTATGTCACTGTCCTATCTACTAATAATTGCTCAAAATACACACATATTATGCTCCTTGATAAAAAATGCTAAATAAAGAAAGGAGCAGGAAAACTGGACCAATGGACATGTGGAACAGGGGAGAGTGCTGACACATTACGGGGATTGCAACCAATACCACAAAACACTTCATGTACAAATTTTTGAAAGAGAAACTAATTTGCGCTGTAATTTTTCATCTAAATCACAATAATTTTTTTTTAAAATGCTAAATAAATGTATCTTATTATGCCTATTAATGATCCCATGGTGTTTTGCACAGGATTAGCATTCAGATTTCTGTTGAATAATTTATTATTAAACAAGAAGGTATCAACTAGAATTGAGGGTGCTAATCATAGAGCAATTTACTAGAAGCTCCCCATTCATTTGTGGAAACCTCGGGACTTTATTTTCTATCTGTACAAATCTTTAACAAATAAAAAATGGAAAAAAAGAATCCGACATATTTGTAAATATGTAATTCAGACACAGACTGGCTCACCAAAGAGATAACTAAATTTACTCTCTATAATCTTAAAACAAAGACACATGGTGGTGAAATGGTTAGGCACTTGGATAACCAAAAAGTTGGCTGTTCGTACCCATTAGCCACACTTTGGGAGAAAATACCTGGTGATCTGCTCCTACAAAGTTTTCAAAAAGCCAAAACCCATTGACATTGAGTGGATTCCGACTCAAAGTGACCCTGTAGAACAGAATAGAACTACCCATAGGATTTGTAAGGCTGCAAATCTTTATGAAAGCAGACTGCCACATCTTTATTCCATGGAGTGGCTGGTGGGTTCAAACCAGTGAACTTTCAGTTAGCAACACAGAGCTTAAAACTACTCTGCCAGCAGGGACGTTCTACTGTCATATAGGGTCACTATGAGTCAGAATCAACCGGATGGCACACAACAACAGCAACAATCTTAAAATCCAAGAATAATGTTCAAGACATCTACTTCATTGGCTTAGTATTAACTGTTCTTATAATTATTATTGCCATTAAGTCAACCTAACACATCTGCTGAGTCAAAATGCTTGACTTCCAGTCTACCGGATGGTGTTTATGAGAGTTAGCACTTCTGTGGACAAGCATGAAATCATTTACTTGTCTCTCTCAATGTTTGATGAAGTTGAGATGAGGAGGACAATGCTATTTTTTGCTTAAGAATCATATAAAACGAAGTTATTCATTTTCATCATTTTTTTCATTTCTGATGAAGGATGATATTCTTAAAAACATCTTTAGGCCTCTGAAAGCATTTGACTGTATCTGCTTCAGTGCTGTATCTATGTTCTGTATCAGTACTAGCAATGTTATTACATAACATTTTCTGAAATGGTAAGGGGTAAATATGTCTAACTGGTAGGGTTTTATCCACTGTAGCTATTAAGTGACTTTGAAAATAATCTGTAACAATTTTCTAATTCTTCTTGCTCCAGTAATTGAGTTGTGCATTAGCTAGATGTTAAATATTCCTCAAGTAAATTTCCTCCTAGTAAAATTATGTCTTATGATGAACAAATCCAAATAAAAATTAAATAAATTATTGTTTTAGCTCATAACAGAAATTTCCCTTTTCATTTCCATGGATACTTGAGATGTTATCACATTTTTACATTTTGTGTGTCTGTGTGTGTGTGTGTGTGTGAGAGAGAGGGAGAATACTTTAATAGTTAATTTAAAAAAAAGACTTTCTAAGCCTGACACATACAGTCCTGTTAACGAGGATAATGTTGATAATAACTGAAGGAACAGTGGAATTATCAGTGTCTATCTGGAAAATAAGAGCATCAACAATACACACTTACTGAATCAGCTGAGCTAAACAGATTTAACAGCAATGTGGTAGCATTATCACATAACCAATGACATTCATTTTTTGAATTGTTTCGTGTTCACTCATTTTTTTAAAACAAAATATAGAAAAAATTACTGTGGAGTAACGATATCAAATATTTATTGGGTTCAATATACTCTAGAAATGTGAGATTAGATACTCACCTTCAGCAAATGGTAAAGAACTGTAAGACGGTAAGACAAATCCAGGTTTCATTTCAGTTCAGGGTGTTAAGGTGTTTATTTTTTTCTATAAGAACATCTTAGAAATAAAAGTAGATATAATTAAATTGTAAAATTATCTGTTTGCTACATATATTACACAAATCAATTTTTGTGATGATCAAAACCATTTATTATTCTTGTTACTGAATAGATATGGACAGGACAAAATCATGTGTCTATTTCTTTTAACAGAAAAATAAACATCTCTTCCCATTCTTTCTATATGGTCATCATTAAAATGATTAATTGAAATAAGAATGAACTTAAAAAAGTAGAATTTAAATCTTCTTTGCTAAAAGGCTTCAATTACTAATGTATATTTTCCCCTTTTATAAAATGTAGAGTAGCTTGAACAACAGTGTGTGCTGAAAAGTATAACATATAAACCCGAAAATAACGTTCAGTGGTTTGTGTGATAGCACTAATGGTGAGCTTATACGTGAACAAGTAAATTGTACATTTTCTTTGGTACAAAGCAAACACTTGACAAAACAGAATCTCACATATATTTTCAGGAGACCAAAACTGCAGAATAAAATACAGTAGAGAAGACAAGTGAAAAGAGAAAATTGCTGTCTGATATTTATAATGTTAAGTAGCCTAAGTCAGGTTAATGTCATTATTTATTAGCCTCAGAAAATTAATGAGCGCAACTAACTTAAATATTAGACATTAATCCATGCTATTGGTGTAGCTAATAAAAGAAAACTCCTAGGAAAAATAGTTTATAAATGAAGTAATGCTGCTTAATATATAATATTTTACATATCATCCAATTTCATGGGTCTCCCCTAAGACAAATAAAATATGAGGGCTATTTTACTTAAAAATCTCATAGAGTAGTTTATCATTTTATCTTAGTAGTCATATCAGTGAGAGACTTTTCATAGCAAAACATACAATTAGTATCAAACTATAAATTATGATATTTGGCAAATACAGGCCAAATTGTAAATGCAATTCTATGTCATTCAAACAGTGAATGAAATATAGCCAAGATATCTTCTTCCTATCTGATTTCTGTTTCAATAGACTTAAAAATCCTTCATATCATATAAATAGGAATGAATAACAAAATATTGCGGACTTTTTGCTATTAAACCCATAGTTCCTTTGGAGCTACAAACAGCCACAACTTCATTTACTGTGAATGAATGATTTCAGTCCAAGCATAAATTTCAGCTGTGAAAGTAACTAAGTTCTAAATTCTATTGTTTCCTAAAGCTAAATTCAACTCGAAATCACGTTTTCCCGAAAACTGATTTTCCCTATCACAGTGCTAAGCCTAGAGGTTGCATTTATGTATGGTGATGTACATGAGGTTTAGGGTTTCTTTGGGAGATTTGTAAAAAAACATGTAGAAGGTTTGCAAGGAGGCAATTGGAGCCAATCCTTGCCTCTTCCAGAGGGATAAGTTGGGGGAGGGGGTAAGTTCCATCTGTAATGACCAAGCTCCCAATGATCATTGTTAAAGTTTAGAATTGGTATCTGATCACTTCTTCTTCTTCTTCTCTTTTTTTTAATATGTGATGATTACACAAGGTCAAATTCTTAAATTTTTGTTTTGTTTTTCTTATTCTGTTATTTCCAAAACCAAACTAAACCCACTGCCATCGAGTTGATTTCTGTTATTTAGAGAGCTTCAATTTCTTTGCAATTGTTTTCAACTATCAAAGCAGAAAAAGACAAAACTTGGTAAGTATTTCTTTTTAATATTTTATTTTAATGCAAGTTATGTGCTAAGAAAGCAGCAGCTAATATCATGAAATGAAGCAAGGTGGGTGGTGCATATTAAGAGGATAAAACATTTGGGTAGAAACAGAACAGGATAAAGGAGAAGATATAAAACTCACCTTTCCATAGTTGTAAAGAAGAATGGCCAATCCTTTTCAAAGTGCTCCAGAGAGTGGGAAGGTGCATGGCCGGATTCAGTTGAATGAAGATTCAGAGGCGGAAACATTAGATTATCCCTAGAAACATTTTCTATTAGTTTTTTTTTTTCTTTAGTAGCATGACTACATAAACACAACTTGGTTACTGAAATTTACATTATCCCAGAAAAAACAAATGAATTTTCTTTTTTAACTTCTTTTTTTTTAAATTAGGAATTAATCCTTGCTAATTCTTTCTCCACAATAGTTTCCTTTTTCTATTTATTCAAATAGGTAACCAGCCTAATCCTGGATATTATTAATTTCTGATATTATTCTATGGCCTTGTAAGTGTTCTTTCTTTTATCTTTCCCACATGTATATATATACATATATACACATATATACATATATATACATATATACATACATATATATATATATACACATATATATACTCTGCTAAGAGGTTAGTCAGCCTAAAATTGGGTATTGACTATGTCATTTTCTTTTTCCCTAAAATTCACCAGCTTTCCACCAAACTATAAGAAAAATTATTTGGACATTGATTTTAGATACTTCACAAGCTAAGAGATTATATTTAAAGCATTATTCCTTCTTTTCATTTAGATGTGTTCTCTGTTCCAGCTATATGAGTGTTGCAAACTAGATGGAACAATTTCCACATTTTGCTCTTAATTGCAAAAGAGTTAACTAGTTAATAAAGCTATTATCAACTAAAAGCCAACTAGAAAACTTACATATGAATAGTAAAACATACGGAGAAATGCATTAAAACTATCTCTGTTCAGAATACACAGGCAAATATTCTAATTGTCTATTCAGTCAATAATCATTGTGATTTAGAAGGAATGTAAGCATTACTGTCAATAACAGTTGTATGCTTTATAAATATCAACTTGACTGCTTGACATACAATATAATGTAAAGAATAGATTTTTGTTCTGCTTACAATGATGCAAGATTCATTTTTTAAAAAAATTACTTAACAAAAACTCAAAGTTAATCCTTTTGACCTCCTAGGAGCCCTGGTGGTGCAGTGGTTAAGAGCTTGGCTGCTAATCAAAGTGTCAGCAGTTCGAATCCACTAGCCACTCCTTGGAAACCCTATGGGACAGTTCTACTCTGTCTTATAAGGTTGCTATGAATCCAAATTGACTCGACAGCAATGGTTTTTTTGTCTTTTTTTTTTACTTTTTAGGTGACTTCAGATTAATTAATTAAATTTAATGTATGTTGAAAAAATACATAGGGATAATAAATTATAAAAACCATAGCATATGCTAAAATTAACTGAAGTAAATTTGAAGTCCTCTGAGAAAAAAATGTAAGCACTAGAATGGGCAGTTAGTTGTTCATTATTAGAATGCTAAAAAAATATTTTAAGACACGTTTTAAAAATACAGAAAATGGCATTTATTCCATTAAATTGCAATACTAGTAGTGGCTCATTATAGATATGATGGTCTATTTATTGAAAAATTATTAGCATTAATCAACTTTTCAGTTATCGTTATAAAAGTTACTTAGAATAATAAGATATAATCAGTTTTAAATTAACAGCTGAGTCCTTAACAATATTTATACGTCTTTGGATACAATGAATTTCACATTGAATAAGTATAACTAAGACTGTAACAGAAACAGCTTTATTTTTTTTTTTCGTTTTTACTTATTCAGATAGACTCTATGAGCTAGATGTATAATTTCCTAGTACTTGAAAGAGATACAAGACAGGCCCTGTGACCTTTCTCTTCACTCAGGTGACAATCCTCTAATGAGTTCAAAATTATAACCCTTATTAGATGCCCAGTTCAATGAAATAGCTAAAAATTTGAATTCTATTTAAAAATAAAATATTTTCCTTTCCCTCACTCAGGACTGGTCCTGGAAGCCTTTAATGCAACAGGTCAGTTTGGTTGGTTTCGTCTCCATTTTCCTTGTACTTTTAACCCTTTCCCACAGGTCAGCATCCTTTCGGATCCCTCAGGTAAAAGCAGGAAAAAGAAGGAGGATTATGAAATTCAGGACATGTCTTAACCTTTTTGGTTCCGTGATTAGTTTAAGCTTAACAGGAATTTAAAGCTGATTCCCTTCTGGGGCACCAATTTAATTTTGATGTGAATGTCATCGAGAACCTCCATCATTTGACCTCTCTGGTCTTCTGTTTCCTTTCTTGAATCTGGGAAGACCGTATATAACTACAGCTATTTCTGCTGAAATCTCCTTACCTCTTTGGTCAGCTGTCATCTAACAGAACCCAGGGTGATTTTCTCATCTGGTATACTGGAATCACACAACTTATTCCCAGCTTAGAATCCACGGGCCACTTCACCCAGACTCTTGACTTGAGATTTCTTAGCATAAACTTATAACAGTCCATGTGTTTCCTGAACTCCAATAAACCTATATTAAGCTTCCTAAAGAGTCTCCTCAAATTAAAGGAGAATTTATCCCAATCTTATCCTACATGTGGGTGAACTTGGAATTCTTTGCACATGTTGGCAACAAGTGCCAATAAAACCCTCTTTTTCATTCCCTGTTTCTCTGTCAGATAGTCTATCTTTTGTTTTTATAAGAAAAAGGAAGATTTTTGGTAAACGGGACATTGTTAATCAACTAATGATCTTTGATTTGATTCTTGGGTACCTCTTTGCAAGTCCTGTAAATGTGATCTTTAGCCTTACATTACAATGGGACAGTAGTTTGCACCTCCCATTTTTAGACCTCACCAAAAATTGACGTAGAGTCCCAATTTAACATCCCGTTGCACTTACTTATTCATCCTGTTAGTTCCAACTTGGTTTATTTATTTATTGTATGTTGTTTATATTATTAGGTGCCTTTGAGTCAATTCCAACTCATAGTGACCCAAGGTACAAGGTATAACAGAATGAAATGTTGCCCAGTCCTGTGCCATTCTCACAATTGTTGCTATACTTGAGACAATTGTTTCAGCTACTGTGTCAGTGCTTCTTGTTGAGGGCCTTCTTCTCTTTTGCTGACCCACTGCTTTAGTTGTCCTTCTCCTGTGATGGGTTCTTCCTGATGACATGTCCAAAGTAAGCGACATAATGTTTTGCCATCCTCGCTTTTGAGAAACATTCTGGCTGTAGTTCTTCCGGGATAGATTTGTTCCTCCTCCTGTCAATCCATGGTATTCAATATTTCTCACCAACACCATAATTCAAATGTGTCACTTCTTCTTTGGTCTTTCATATTATCGTCCAGCTTTCACATGCATATGAGGTGATTGAAAAAAACCATGGCTTGTGTCAGGTACACCATAGTCATCCAAGTGATATCTTTGTTTTTTTAACACTTCAAAGAGATTATTGCAGTAGATTTGCCCAATGCAATATGTCATTTGATTTCCTGACTACTGCCTCCATAGGTGTTGATTGTGGATACAAGTAGAATGAAATCCTTGACAACTTCAATCTTTTCTCCATTTATCATGATGTTGCTTATAGGTCTGGTTGTGAGGATTTTCATTTTCTTTATGTCAATGTGTAATCCATAATAAAGGCTGTAGTCTTTGATCTTCATCAGTAAGTGATTCAAATTTTCTTTGCTTTCAGTAAGCAAAGTTGTGTCATCTGCATATCAAAGGTTGTTAATGAGTCTTCCCCCAATCCTGATGGCCCGTTCTTCTTCATATAGTCCAGTTTCTTGGATTATTTGCTTGCATACAGATTGAATAAATGTGGTAAAAGGATACAATCCTGGTTTCACATTTTTTTTGTTTGTAAACCATGCAGTATCCCATTGTTTTGTTTGAATGCCACCTTTTGTTTTATGTACAGGTTCCACATGAGCATAATTAAGTTTTCTGAAATTTTCATTCTTCAAAGTGTTATCTATCATTTGTTATGATCCACCCAGTCGAATGCCTTTGCATAACTGTACAACATGGGTGAGCCTTTTGGTATTTGAAATGCCAGTGGCACAGCTTCCAGCATCACAGCAGCATGCAAGCCACCACACTATGACAAATGGATAAACAAGTGGTGTTTGTACTGTATATAATTACAGGAATATTTGTCACATAATATGACCTTGACTTAAAGACAGTCAAATTTTTACATTTTTCAGAAATGTAAAAAAAATATGTACTGAAAATAGTTGAAAGAATGAAGGAAAGTAAAGACTGACAATCAAAACAATTGATATCTATTGAATCATTTTGACCCCTAAAAGGTTATATATTATCAAACCAAACCCAAATTGATGGCTGTTGAGTTGATTACCATTCACAGAAACTTCTAGTGCAAATTAGCATTACACCATACAGTTTTCAATGCTGTAATCTTTATGGAGTCAGACTGTCACTTTTTCTCCTGTGGAGCAGCTGGTAGGTTTGAACATGGATCTTTCAGTTAACATCTGGGAGCTTAACCACTGTGCCACCAGGGCTTCTTAGATATATGTTAAACCTGTAATATTTTTGTGAAACCCCGATGGCGTAGTGGTTAAGAGCTACAGCTGCTAACCAAAAAGTTGGCAGTTTGAATTTACCAGGAGCTCCTTAGAAACCCTATGGGGCAGTTCTACTTTGTCCTACATGGTTGCTATGAGTTGGAATCAACTCGACGGCAATGGGTTTTTTTTTTTTTTAATATTTCTGTGGGATATTAAAACTGTAAAAAATTCTAACATGGGTAATATTTAGAAACACATTATAACAGAAAATTCAATATAACAATGTTCTTATATGAAAAATATATAGGTTATTGGAATATATTCCTAAATTCTTTGTCTGAACCCCCCCCCCACATGTCTGTCAGTTTGTCGTACTGTGGGGGCTTGCATGTTGCTGTGGGCTGGAAGCCATGCCACCCCTATTCAAATACCGGTAGGGTCACCCATGGCAGAGAGGTTTCAGCTGAGCTTCAGACTAAGACAGACTAGGAAAAAGGATCCTGAGGTCTACTTCTAGAAAAGAATTAGGCAGTGAAAACCTTATGAAAAGCAGCAGAACATTGTCTAGTATAAGATGAGACCCCCAAGTTGGAAGTCACTCAAAAGACGACTGGGGAAGACCTGCCTCCTCAAAGTAGAGTTGACCTTAAAGGCATAGATAGAATCAAGCTTTTGGGACTTTCATTTGCTGATGTGACCTGACTCAAAATGAGAAGAAACATCTGCCAACATCCATTAATAATCAGAATGTGGGATGTATGAAGTATGAATCTAGGAAAACTGGAAATCGTCAAAAATGAAATGGAACACATATACATCAATATCTTAGGCATTTGTGAGCTGAAATTGACTATTATTGGCAATTTTGAATCAGACAATCATATGGTCTACTATGACGGGAATGACAGCTAGAAGAGGAATGGCATTGCATTCGTCAAAAAGATTTATCCTGAAATACAATGCTGTCAGTGATATGATAATATTTATACGCCTACAGGGAAGACTAGTTAACACAACTATTTATTCAAATTTATGTACCAACCACTAATGACAAAGATGAAGAAAGTAAAGATTTTTATCAACTTCTGCAGTCTGAAATTGATCAAACATGCAATCAGGTTGCATTGATAATTACTGGTGATTGGAATTCGGAAGTTGGAAACAAAGAAGAAGGATCAGTAGTTGGAGACTATGGCTTTGGTGATAGAAATGATCCCAGAGATCACATGATACAATTCTGCAAGACCAATGACTTCTTCATTGCGAATACCATTTTTCACCAAGATAAACGATGACTATACACCTAGACATCACCAGATGGAATACACAGGAATCAAATCAACTATATATGTGGAAAGAGACAATTAAAAATCTCAATATCATTAATCAGAACAAGGTCAGGGGCCAAATGCAGAATAGACCATCAATTGCTCATATGCAAGTTCAAGCTGAAACTGAAGAAAATTAAAACAAGTCCAAGAGAGCCAAAGTACAACCTTGAGTATATACTAACTGAATTTAGAAACCATCTCAAGAATAGATTTGACATGTTGAACACTAATGACAGAAGACCAGACAAATTGTGATGACATCAAGGGCATCAGAAATGAAGAAAACAAGAGGTCATTAAAAAGGCAGGAAAGAAAGAAAAGACCAAAATAGATGTCAGAAGAGACTCTGAAACTTGCTCTTGAAGGTCGAGTAGCTAAAGCAAAAGGAAGAAATGATGAAGTAGAACCGAAAAGAAAATTTCAAAGGGTGGTTCGAGAAGACAAAATAAAGTATTATAATGATATGTGCAAAGAGCTGAAGATAGAAAACCAAAAGGGAAGAACATGCTTGGCATTTCTCAAGCTAAAAGAACTGAAGAAAAAATCCAAGCCTCGAGTTGCACCTGTGAAGGATTCTACAGGGAAAATATTAAATGACGCATGAAGCATCAAAAGAAGATAGAAGGAATACACAGAGTCACTATACCAAAAAGAACTGGTCAACGTTCAACCATTTCAGGAGGTAACATATGATCAGGAACCAATCAGGTACTGCAGGAAGAAGTCCAAGCTTCACTGAAGGCATTGACAAAAAACAAGGCTCCAGGAATTGAGACGTTCATTATCAATTGAGATGTTTCAACAAACGGATGCAGCCCCGGAAGTGCTCACTCATTTATGCCAAGAAATTTGGAAGAGAGTTACCTGTCCAACCGACTGGAAGAGATCCATATTTATGCCTGTTCCCAAGAAAGGTGATCCAACTGAATACAGAAATTATTGAACAATATCAGTAATATCACAGGCAAGTAAAATTTTGCTGAAGATAATTCAAAAGCAGCTACAGCAGTACATGGACAGGCAACTTCTAGAAATTCAAGCCAGATTCAAAAGAAGACATGGAACCAGGGATAGCATTGCTGATACCAGATGGATACTGGCTGAAAGCAGAGAATATCAGAAAGATATTTACCTGTGTTTTATTGACTAGGCAAAGACATTCTACTCTGTGCGTCATAACAAATTATGGATAACATTGAGAAGAATGGTAATTCCAGAACACCTAATTGTGCTCCTGAGGAACCTATGTATAGATCAAAAGGCAGTCGTTCAAACAGAACAAGGGGATACTGCATGGTATAAAGACAGGAAAAGTGTGTGTCAGGGTTGTATCCTTTCATCATACCTGTATGTTGAGCAAATATTCTGAGAAGCTGGACTCTATGAAGAAGAATGCAGCATCAAGACTGAAGGAAGATGCATTAACAACCTGCATTATGAAGATGCCACAACTTTGCTTGGTGAAAGTGAAGAGAACTTGACGCACTTACTAATGAAGATCAAAGACTACAACCTTCAGTATGGATTGCACCTCAACATAAAGAAAACAGAAATTTTCACACCTGGACCAATAAGCAACATCATGATAAATGGAGAAAAGATTAAAGTTGTCAAGGATTTCAGTTTACTCGGATCCACAATCAAAACCCATGGAAGCAGCAGTCAAGAAATCAAAATACGCATTGCAATGGGCAAATTTGCTGCAAAAGACCTCTTTAAAGTGTTGAAAAGCAAAGATGTCTCCTTGAAGAATAAGGTGCACCTGACCCAAGCCATGGTGTTCTCAATCTCTTCATATGCATGCAAAAGCTGGAGAATGAATAAGGAAGACCAAAGAAGAATTGATGTCTTTGAATTGTGTTGGTAAAGAATATTGACTATATCATGGACCACCAAAAGAACAAACTAATCTGTCTTGGAAGAAGCACAGCCAGAGAGCTAGTTAGAAGGGAGGATGGAGAGACTTCCTCTCATATACTTGCACGTTATCAGGAGGGACCACTTCCTGGAGAAGGACATCATGCTTGGTAAAGTAGAGGGTCAGCGAAAAAGAGGAAGACCCTCAACAAGATGGATTGACACAGTGGCTGCAACAACAGGGTTGAGCATAACGATTGTGAGGATAGTGCAGGAGCTTGAGTGTTTCATTCCATTGTGCATAGGATCACTACGATTCAGAAATTACTTGACAGCACCTAACAACAACAACGTCTGAACCATTAAAATATGTCTTACTAGATTCATGGGGGTCATTCAGAGTTTTTTTTCCCCCAAGATCAGTGCTAAAGCACACTGCTGTCAGTGATCAGATAATATCCATAAACCTAAAAGGAAGACCAGTGAATATGACTATTATTCAAATCATAACACCAACTGTTAATGCCAAATTTGAAGAAATTGAAGATTTTTATGAACTACTGCAGTCTGAAATTGGTCAAACATGCAATCAAGATACATTGATAATTACTTCTGATTGGAATGTGAAAGTTAGAAACAAAGAAAAAGGATCCATAGTTGGAAAATATGGCTTTAGAGATAGAAAAGACGCCTGAAATTACATTGCAGAATTTTGCAAGACCAACATCTTATTCATGGACAATACCTTGTTTTCAATAACACAAATGATGACTATACACATGAACCTCCCCGGATGGAATACCCAGGAATAATAACGATTAAATCTGTGGAATGAGACAGTGGAGAAGCTCAATATCATCAGTCAAGACAAGGCCAGGGGCCAATTGCGTAACAGACCATCTTCCTACTCCTCTTATGAAAATTCAAGTTGAAGATGAAGAAAATTAAAATATGTCCACAAGAGGCAAAGTACAACTTTGAATATATCCTGCCTGAATTTGGAAACCATTTCAAGAATAGATTTCATGCACTGAACACTGATGGAAGAAGACCAGAAGAGTTTTTAACATCAAAGACATCATACATGAAGAAAGCAAAAGGTCACTAAAAAAACAAGAAAAAAGACCAAAATGGATGCCTGAAGAGACTCTGAATTATCTTGCTTTTGCGCTCAGAGTATCTAAAGGGAATAAAAGAAACGAAGTAAAAGAGCTGAACAGATTTCAAAGGGTAGGTCGAGAAGACAAGGTAAAGTATTGCAATGAAATATGGAGAGACTTGGAGAGAGAAAAAACCAAAAGGGAATAACAGGATCGACATTTTTCAAGCTGAAAGAATTGAAGAAAAAAAATCAAGCCTCAAATTGCAATACTGAAGAATTCTATGGGCAAAGAATTGAATGAAGCAGGAAGCATCAAAAGAAGACTTTCTGGAGCCATCAAGGGTGGATAAACACCGGAAACTATTAACTCAAGATAATCTTAAAACTTTAAACCAAAAATATCCCTTGAAGTCTTCTTAAAATCGAACAATAGCTTAGCTTAATTAGTAAAAAAGTTCTGCCTTGAGCATTATGCTCCTTTAAGAACTATCTTTATGGATCAAATTGACAACAACAACTTGAAAGAGTAGATGGGAATATTAGGGGTCAGTGAGTTTATGTTAACAAAGGAGGAACGACTCAGAAAAGGAGGTGAGAATACACAACTTGAAGAATGTACTCAATGTCCCTAAATTGTACATGTAAAAACTATTGAATTATTGTATATTTTGATGTGTTTATTCTCAACAACAACAAAATAAATAAAATTTAGGAGAAAAGAAGATGGAAGGAATACATAGTCACTGTACCAAAAAAAAAAAAAAAAGTCAACATTCAACCAATTTCAAGAGGTAGCATATCATCAAGAACCAATGGTACTGAAGGAAAAAGTCCAAGCTGCACTAAAAGCACTGGCCAAAAAAAAAAAAAAAGGCTCCAGGAACTGATGGAATACCAATTGAGACTCTTCAACAAATGGGAAGCCCTTACTCACCTATGCTAAGAAATTTAGAAAACAGCTACATAGTCAATCGACTGGAAAAGACTCATATTTGACAGAATGCAAAAAATATTGAACAATGTTACTATCACATGCAAGCAAAATTTTGCTGAAGATAATTTAAAAATGGCCACAGTCATACACTGACAGGGGACTGCTAGAAATTCAAGCCAGATTCAGAAGAGGATGTGGAATGAAGGATATTATTGCTGATGTTAGATGGATTCTGACTGAAAGCACAGAATACCAGAAAGATATTTACCTGTCCTTTTTTTTTTTTTTTTTGACTATGCAAAGATATTCAACTGTGTGAATGATAGCAAATTACGGATAACATTGCGAAGAATGGACATATCAGAACAGGAGAAGTTTTACAAGACCAATGACCAAGAGGCAGTCATTAGAACAGAGCAAGGGGATATTGCATGATTTAAAATCAGAAGAGTGTCCGTCAGAGTTGTACCCTCTCACATACTTATTCAGTGTGTATGCTGAGCAAATAATCTTAGAAGCTGGACTACATGAAAAAGAATGATGCATCAGGATTGGAGGAAGACTCATTACCAACCTACGATATGAAGATGACACAACCTTGCTTGCTGAAAGCTAAGACAACTTGAAGCACTTACTGATGAAGATCAAAGACTACACCTTTGCTATGAATTACACCTCTACATAAAGAGGAAAAAAACAATCCTCACAACTGGACCAATAAGTAACACCACGATAAACGAAGAAAAACAAAACATTGAAGTTGTTTTGTCAAGGATTTCACTTTACTTGGATCAGCAATCAATGCCCATGAAAGCAGTAGTCAAGAAATAAAACTATGTATTGCATTTGGCAAATATGCTACAAAAGTCCTATTTAAAATCTTAAAAAGCAAAGATATCACTTTGAGAACTAACATGTGCCTGACCCAAACCATGACATTTTCAATCACCTCTTACGTATGCCAAAGCAGGACAATGAAAAATTAAGAGCGAAGAATAACTGATGCATTTGAATTGTGATATTGGTAAAGAATATTGAATATACCATGGACTTCCAGAGGAATGAACAAGTCTGTCTTGCAAGATGTACGGCCAGAATGCCCCTAGAAGCGAGGATAGTGAGACTTCGTCTCGCTTACTTTGACCACATCATCAAGAACAAATCGCTGGAGAAAGACATCATGCTTGGTAAAACAGAGATCAGGGAAAAAGAGAGAGACTGTCAATGTGGTGGATTAACAAAGTGCCTGCAACAATATTCTCAAAAATTGCAACAATTGTAAGGATGGCACAGGACTGGGCAACGTTTCGTTCTGTTGTACATGGGATCACTGAGTTGGAGCTGACTTGATGGCACCTAACAACAATAACATTATAAGCTGGAATTGACTCGACTTTGCCCAGCGAAAACAACAACAGATTCATTTATAGCAAAAATGAAAGCCAAAATTACATTTTAAAAAAATGTCAACAGATTCTACTCTTATTTACAAACCAATACACTTCTTTTGTTATGAATAAGTACAGATTCCATGAAATATTTCTGGTAGTTCATTTTCTTCTTCTCACTTGGTCTCTGAAAAATCATACTTTAGTCTTTGACTATTGCATCACCCACTGGATATATCGTACACCCTTTATTATGTTAATAATTAAATCATAAAAATGAATTTAAATGGAAAGTACATTCATTTTGCTCAAATAGTATTTATAAATTTTATGCTAATAAAAACACAATATATTTTAGTCAAGGTTAATCTATGTGTGGAGGAGGATGAATTCAGACTATGGATTATTAATTTTAATATAACATTAGAAACGAAAAATCTGAATTCTCTCTGATTACTTAGGTATAATTTCTGTATTCAGTAGAATTGAGAATCAGAAGTCAGTATGAATATTAAGAACTGAAGTTAATCATACAGGAACGAAAACAACACAATATTTAAGGTAATAGCTTACTGTTACATGAGAGAATGGAATTCTACTGATAATGCTGAACAGGTGTCAGTGGAGCTTCCAAACTAAGACAGACTAGAAAGAAAGGCCTGGTGATCTGTTTCTTATAATCAGCCAGTGAAAACCCTATGCATCACAGCACTCTGATATGCAACCAATCATGGGTATGGCACGGAACTCGGCATGTTTCATTCCATTGCGCATGGGATCGCCATGAGTTGGAAGTCTATTTGAGGTCAGCTAACAACAATGACATCAATAGAACAGCAAATATTATCTAGGTTTATAGAAATTTTAAAACATCTTTTGAGCAAAATAACATATTTGTACATATTTATGACGTGTGCTGTAGGGTAAACATATAAGTTTGTTTATAGGTTAGAAAAATGACACAAAAACTCAGTGTCATCACTAGGGGTGGTGTCACCCAGTGCAGTAACTCATGGTGTCACCTCCCCCCATGGGCCTCCTCCCATACAAGTCACTCCTCCCATGGACCTCCTCTGGTACCAGACCATATAGAATCCTTAATAATGTTTATTATCAATTTTAATCATAGAATAATATGGGATAAATATAGTTGTAAATTGCTTAAATGTAATATTTCTCAGATTTTATGAATACTAACAACAAAATTGTTTTGTAAAATCTTTCTACGTTGAATTACAACAATTACATTATTAGTAGCTGAGTGGAAGCTTTTTAAAATTATTTCTTCTTTTAATTACTACTTCATTATCAAAAAAATTATTGCTATAGGCTCACAAATAGTAATTACCACAATATTGTGGTAAAAACACCAGGATATTTGACAAAATCAGTAACTGAGAACCCTGGCATCAATGAGAACAACAGCCCTTGCAGACAAAACCATGTGGTTTGAAGCCTCATTGTAATTGGGTAATAATGACAGCTCTGACCGGAGCACATTAGAAAAAAAGGAAATTAACATAGAGTTTTAGCCTTGTAGGTATATTGAAACATGCAAGCTGGGGTAATGAAAAAATGTTTTTGTTGTTATAACTAACTACAGGCGTATTTTTATTAAAAAAATAATAAATTTCTGCTGAAACACTGCACAAATATTTTATAGACTGTGATTTTAATGTCACTCTCTCTGACCCTGTCACCCAGTGCAGTCCATATCCCCAACGTCCCTCCTAGTGGCATCACTGCAAAAGCTTCACAACCGTTGTCTTTTCATCATACTAGCCTTTCACAGTGTGATAGACCTTTTCATAAACCCCTCATCAGTGTTTCACTTACAGTTATCTATGCATTTTCCTCAAGAGAAAATAGTACAAACACTAGCCCTTACTGTTTTAACAGTTAGGAAAAAAAAAAAAAAAAAAACCATTGCTGGTGAGTAGCTTCCAACTCACAGCAACCCTATAGGACAGAGTGAACTGCCCCATAGTTTCCAAGGGGCGCCTGGTGGATTCAAACTGCCGACCTTTTGGTTAACAGGCGTAGCACTGAACCACTATGTCACCAGGGTTTCCATTTTAACAACAGAATCTTAAAAATTCTCCCCATCCACCACACATTGAGCTTTGGGTTTAGTAGAGCACATGGTGCTTCATTTATTCAAATTCGTGGCCGTGGAGTCAATTCCAACTCGAAGTGAACCTGCAGGACAAAGTAGAACTGCCCCTTAGGGTTTCCAAGCCTGTAAATCTTCACAGAGTCAGACTGCCACATCTTTCCCCACAGAGCAGCTGGTAGATTTAAACGGCCAATTTAGTTAGCAGCTGAACACAATCACTACACCCACAGGGTCTGCTTGCTTCATTTATACTTACTGGTAATTATATCAAATATCATTTTTGTTTTATCCCTTGCAATGTTTTTATTGATGGTGATATTTGGCACAGGTGTAGTTTTTAAATTTGAAACTAGAAAGTGTGTGATTTTTTTTCTCAGGAAAAAAATTAGTTATTTGACTTCATGGAGTCACTACCATGTTGAAGAGAGCTTTCTATGGAAAGTGTAGCTAACGATTTTGGAGAAGAATTTTGACTAGAACTTTGGTTAGACTTGGACTTCAGTTTATTCGACTGTTTTGTAGAATGAATGGAAATTGATGGCTCATACAGTTTGCCAAGAACAGTGTAAAGCACTAAAGAGATAGCGCATTAGGATAATACCCTTTAGCTGCATACAGGCACCATATGTTGTGCATGAATGCTATACTATCTAAAGGAATGTGCATGTTCCACTAAATAAGCCACTATCCCACTGTATAGAGCAAGTGTTAGAACATAAAAAAAGAAAAGTTCCTGCCGTAAATAAGTTCAAAGCTCAGTTATTCAAGGATAAAGCTAAGAGCTACTGATGATATTTAAAAAGACTGCTTCAATAATACAATATGGTTTACTACCTTTAGTAGATGTTTATGAGATTCCATGGTTAATAATAAAGAGGAAAAAAATAAAAGAAACTCAGACAGGCATTGACTTTGGATAAAGTCATGGCCACTACAAACCAAAAGACCTATATATAATTAAAGGTAAACCCAGAGTAAATACTAGTACACATTTTTCATTAAATTACTGACAGTTTAGCATATTCTTGAGTGGCAAATACTTTGATAAAAGAAAAGATTCAGCAATGATAGAAGAGTAGAAAGAAAACAATTGAAGATTAGAGGAACTATATGATGCCATCCAAAATAGAATGGCACAAGAAACATATTAGCAAATATATTGTGGACATATTTGTGCAAAAATATTTCTTGAATATATATATATAATAAGAAAGTAAAACATTATTTTCTTGAAATTTTATAAAGACTGTACTAAAAGCTGTAAACAATGAAGAGCTCAATAATTAG
>NW_004444173.1:340250-362497 GCF_000243295.1 Trichechus manatus latirostris
GACATGTTGTGGGGTTGTTAACCAATGTCATAAAACAATATGTGTACTACTGTTTCATGAGAAACTATTTGTTCTGGAAGCCTTCACCTGAAGTACAATAAAAAAAAAATTTTTTAAAAAGTGACACAAACTCAATTTGGAAAAGTTTTGACTGAGAGAATTCTGATGGATGTGGAGTAAGTCAACAATAGGTAGAAATTAGTATGAAATCTCAATTATTTTATAATAATCTAGCATATGGAGTTAATTGGGTATTATGACAATGTGCTGCAGGGATGTAGAGATTTATTTTTATTATAAAGCATTTATAGTTCAGTGTAATGATACACTGCAATAAATCACAATAAAAATATGCATATAATTACGGAGGTTAATTTTGCCTTTGAATTATAATAATCATGTTTATATTAGTGGCCAACCAACTGGAAGATATCAATATTTGTGCCCATTCTAAACACAGGCAGCCAAATGTAATGTGAAAATTATCAAACAATACCATTAATATTGAATTTTAGCAACATTTTTCTGAATATAATTAAAAAATGGCTGCAGCCATACATAGACAGGGAACTGCCAGTTCAAGCTAGATTCAGAAGAGGATGTAGAACAAGAAATATCATTAATGATCTCGGATCATGGCCAAAAGCAGAGAATATCATAAAGAAGTTTACCTATATTTTATCAACTACATAAAGGCATTTCATTGTGTGGATCATAATAAATTATGGATAACATTATAAAGAATGATAATTCTAGAATACTTAACTGTGCCATGTGGAGCATGCACATGGATCAAGAGGCAGTTGTTTGAATAGAACAACAGAACATTTCAAGGTTTTAAATTGGAAAAGGTATGTGGCAGACTTGAATCCTTTCACCTTACTTATTTAATGTATATTCTGAGCAAATAATCTGAGAAGATGGACTGTATGAAGGAGAACGCACCATCAGGTTGGAAGGAAGACTCATTAACAGCTAGTGATATGAAGATGACACAATCTTCTTGTCTAAAATGAAGATAACTTACATGACGATCAAAGACTACAGCCTTCAGTATGAATTACACCTCAACATATGGAAAACAAAAGTCCTCACAACTGGACCAATAAGCAACATCATGAGAAAAGGAAAAAATATTGAAGATGTCAAGGATTTCATTTTACTTGGATCCACAATCAATGCCCGCGGAAGCAGCAGTCAAGAAATCAAACGATGCAATGCACTGGAAAAATATGCTGCAAAAAAAACTTTAAAATGTTAAAAAGCAAAGATGTCACTTTGAGGACTAAGGTTCACCTAACTCAAGCCATGGTGTTTTTAATATGCATAGGAAATCTGAACAATGAAAAAGGAAGCCCGAAGAAGAATTGATACACTCGAATTATGGCACTGGCAAACAATACTGACTGCACTGCCGGAAGAATGAACAAATCCATCTTGGAAGAAGTTACAGCCAGAATGGTTCTTAGTGACGATGGAGAGACTTCATCTCGCTTACCTTGGACATGTCATCAGGAAGGACCAACCACTGGAGAAGGACATCATGCTTGTTAAAATAAAAGGTTACCGAAAAAGAGGTGAATTTACACAATGGCTGCAACAATGGGCACAACAATATCCTCAATTCTGCAATGATTGTTAGGATGGCGCAGGACTGGGCAACATTTCGTTCTGTTTTACATAGGTCACTATGAGCCATAGCTGACTCAATGCCACCTAAAAACAACATATTAGTGTTATGATTTTATAATATTGAAAAGAAAACTGCATTGGCATTACTTTTCTAGAGATCATCGGCAAAGACCAAAAGCATATATACTGATATACTGTGTTCCCTTCATCCCCCCATATCCTCATAATAGTTAATCAGAAAACAGGAGTTTTGTTTTTGTTTTTTTAGGTGAATTGACTGCAACAGGAAGAAAAGTTTTAAACATAACCTGGAGTGGTGAAAAGTTGTTGCTACTGAAAAGTACACTTTCCTGAATACTTATTATCACTTTTACATATATTTTGACTTACTAAGTAGACTGTTTATGTAGAAACTGAGTGCCTATAAACTATTGTCTATAATTTGAGAAGTAGAATGAATAAATGCTAAGTTAGAGGAAATTCAATATTAAGGCATATAGTAACTAGGTTAATTATGTATTTATTAGCAAACAGGGCCTCTTGAAGATTAGCATATCTAAATTCACAAAATTTCTTACACTTGAAAATAGTGAGGCACTCATTAATTTTTTTTTCAACAAATATTTATCCAGGAAATTTCAAGTGTGGACACTGTGCAAGTTCATTGTTATGAAGAAATGAAGAAGATACAAGCCCTGTTTTCAAAGAATTTAGAGCCTAGGCTTGTGGGTAGGAAATAAACAGAAAGGAAATAATAGATTTAGAACATTTTAAGTTAATTGAACTAATAATTCTAATCATAATAGATTTCCCTCCCTTTCCATATCTAACCCAGTGACTGCGGAGTTGATTTGGACTCATGACAACCCCATGTGTATCAGAGTAGAACTGTGCTCCATAGGGTTTTTCATGTCTGATTTTTCAAAAATAAATTGCCAGGCCTTTCTTTCCAGACACCTGTTGGTGGACTTGCACCTCCAGCCTTTTGGTTATCAGCCAAGCATGTTAACCATTTGTACCACCCAGAGGCAATATTAGGTCTCGGTTTTTTAAATATTGCATACATTGAGGCCTAATGACCTCCCCATATAATGCAGAGTTTTCCCTCCACTCCCAAACATAAATAAATTACTATCAGTGCCCTCTTTTTAAAATGTATAAATATTAATACAATTAAAATTATTGTCCTTATTTTTCTTCACACTTAATTTTGATCTCTCCCTACTAGAATACAAGCTCCATGTAACAGAAGGTGAGGAGAAAAGATCTTGTTTTTTTCTTCACTGTTGTATCCTCTTTGTCTTATCCATAAATAACTGTTAAATAAATTAATGTCTTCTAATAGTTGGTTGTACAGTATATTACATCTAATCCATTTTTTCAAGTTCTTTGAAATATTTATTTTATCTTTATTTTCTCTACCAGGGCTCGCCAAACCGCATATATAGTCTACGCCTACGGACATAACAGACTGTTGCAGGACAGCGTGTAACTGTAAGACAACACTCCAAATCTGCGTGGTGCTCATAGGTTGTGCCCGATTTCTAGATAACCAAGAGGCCATTAGAAAAAGGGAAACAAAACGAATACGGATTGCTCCGTAAACATCCTGTTCTTCCAATCACAGCCTGACACACATTAGCACATGGAAAGTAGATTTTATTACTTATGAGGAATAGACAGCATAGAACAGGAAAAGTTCAGTCACTAGCAGTCCCTTCTTAAAAGCTGTTTGGGCAGAGATGATGGCTGTTCTTTGTACACCCCACTTTGTGTCATGGGTTAGGGGCATAAATGGGACTCTACCTACTGCTGGTCTACCCCTGGCCAGGTAGGTCCATTTAGGTGGATTGTAAGCTTATGTATGACCCACCTGTACCATAGCTGAGGGGACTAAGAAAACTTTCTCTCAAAGCTATTTTATATCCCTGGTCTCAGTGACTAATTGTATCATTTTAACTCTGTACTTGAAGCACTTACTGATGAAGATCAGAGACCACAGCCTTCAGTATGGATTACACCTCAACATAAAAGAAAAATTCTCACAACTGGACCAATAAGCAACATCATGATAAACAGAGAAAAGATTAAAGTTGTCAAGGATTTCATTTTACTTGGATCCACAATCAACATGCATGGAAGCAGCAGTCAAGAAATCAAACGATGCATTGCACTGGGCAAATCTGCTGCAAAAGATCACTTTAAACAGTTGAAAAGCAAAGATTTCACCTTAAAGATTAAAGTATGCCTGACCCAGGCCATGATGTTTTCAATCGCTTCATATGCATGTGAAATCCGGACAATGGATAAGGAAGACCAAAGAAGAATTGATGCATTTGAATGGTGGTGTTGGCAAACGATGATAAATATATTATTGACTGCCAAAAGAAAAAAATTTGTCTTGGAAGAAATACAGCCAAAATGTTCCTCAGAAGCAAGGATGGCGAGATGAAGTCTCACATACTTTGGGCATGTTGTCAGGAGGGCTCAGTCCCTGGAGAAGGACATCATGCTTGGTAAAGTAGAGGGTAAGCGAAAAAGAGGAAGACCTTCAACGAGATGGATTGACACAGTGGCTCCAACAATGGGCTCAGCATAACAACAATTGTGAGGATGGCGCAGGACAGGGCAGTGTTTCGCTCTGTTGTAGATAGGGTCTCCATGAGTTGGAATTGGCTCCACGGCACCTAACAACAGCAACAAACATCCTACAGCATCATGCCCTCCTGACTTCCTGAGGAGAATAGTGTGGTTAGCCCAGTATTATACCTTTATAACCTTGCTTACAAACATCAGGCCTCACTGGGGGTGGTGGTTTGTATTGAAGCTTAAAGTTGTCAGCAGGGAGAGGAAAGGAGAAAACCATGGCTGCTTGGCTTGTCCGAAGGACTTGCTCCTTATAACTGTTCTAGAAGAGAAAGTATTTTAAATATTATAGGTTTAGCAAGTTTGTTTCCTTTCTGATGAGTATGCTTTTTTTTTTTTTTAACCATCTGGGAAGAAACAAAATAGAATCTATTCTATCTCATTTCCAAAAATGTTTTAAAATATCTCTGCTCTCTTTGATCAAAATAAAAAAAAAATATGAGTTTTATATTCCGATATAAAATCAATTAGTAATCTTCTGTAACTCTAGAAATTTTTTTATTAATGAAAATATAACACCTATCAGAACACTAAAAGTTCAGGCATGTTTAAGTTAACATCATCATTAATATTTTAAAAAATTGCCTAGAACTGAATATATTTAATTCAAAAATATAATATTTAGGTACCTATAACAAAGTGTTTGATTGAATAGATAAGGTACCACACTGTATTTACCATGGTAATTATGCTGATCTCTTAGTGGAGGAGCTGTATCTGCACTACAAATAATAAGCTGTGCTTATTCAGCTGAGCTATTCAAATTCTAAAGGCCAGACGGGTCTACTCTTTTTTATATATGTATATAATTTTCATTATATGCTACTAAAAGTTATGTGCATTTACAATGAGTTAATTAAACTCTAAAAGTCTAATTTAATCCTGAGTGGAGTATGATATACATTTCCAGGAAAGAGGAATTAATCAAAATGCCTAATTTTAATTTATCAAAAATAATTTAATATGCATTGAGGATAATAAGAAAATGTTATAATCTTGGAATGTCACTTCTTAAAGAAATTCTTAAATATACCCTATTTTTATATAAATTGAAAGTTGTGTGAATGAGGAGTTTCCTTTCACCTATCCTGTTAAATAAAGAGAAGGTATAAAGCACCTCAATCAATCTTCCAATTATTGTCACAAAGAAAGTGAGCTATGGTGATGATATGCATAATTACCCATTTTACAAATTTTTTTTTCCTTAAAGCATGGAAGATGTGTCTATTAGAAACATCAAGAACATTTTATTCTGAAAAATACTATATATTTGCAGTGAAAATGCAATACTTTACATTAAAAGATTTAGGTTTGTATTAATAAATTAATTATAAACTTTGAATATTAAAACCTTACTCTAAGCTGAGCATAAAGTGTCCATTGCCCATCGACCCCCTCAATACATAAGACCTACCACCTACCACAAGAAAAAGGCAGAAAAAAATACAGAACCCTATTCTAGGATCTTTATAGAAATGAATTAAATGAATCAAAATTTCTAAAGTGATATAGAAATTTTAATACCCTAAAGAAATTAGTTTCTCATGAAACTCTATCTTGAATAATGTATGTTGATTTTACATGATTTGAATGCCTTTATTGCATCAATATTTTCACAGCCATTAAAACAATCAATTATATATTTTAAAAAATTTGGTTTTATATCTCCGCTCTTGTGAAAAACATTAAATATAGGTTAGCAACTTATCTTTCAAATTAGTTGTAAAAAACAATTAGAGATTTGAAGATTAACTTAAAAATTAAATTTTATAGTATTTGTTGAATTAATAGAATATATTAATTATAGAAAAGATAGACATAATCTAAGTGAAAACTATTACCTGCAATTACATTATTAAGAGAGAAATATTGGCAGCGTTCTAGTGAAAACTATTTCCATATATAATTCTATACACAAGGGACTATATTTGTTTTTTTCTATATAACAATGTAATTTTTTAAATTAAGAAACTTTAGGAATTTTTTTTCCTTTTTCTAAAATTCATTTTGTGGTTGTTGTTGAGAATATACACAGCAAAACATCCACCAGTTCAACTGTTTCTAGATGTACAATTCATTAACATTGATAACATTCTTTGAGTTGTGCAACCATTCTCACCCTCCTTTTCTGAGTTGTTCCTCCCTCATTAATATAAACTCACTGCCCCCTAAGGCTCCTATCTAATCTTTTGAGTTGCTGTTGTCACTTTGATCCCGTATAGGTAGTTCTTAAAAACCTTAATGCTCAAGGTAGACCTGTAATTTTGATGCCCAGGTATTTTTGGACCCCAATTTGCTGAATTACAAAATTACAACTCATTCAATTATTTATCCATTCTTTCTTTTATTGAATAGGGTTCAATCAGTTAGGTATTGGGAGTTAGGTTTAGTGTTTTTAACAAACAAACAAACCTGTTGCCATGGAATCGATGCTGACTTATGACTACCCCATGTGTCACAAACAGAACTGAACTCCATAGAGTTTTCATGACTGTAATCTTTATGGAATTAGATCACCAGGCCTTTCTTCCATGGTGCCACTGGGCGGGTTTGATCCACCAACTATTAGGTTAAGAGTCGAGCATAAACTGTTGTTCTGCCCAGGGACCTTGGGTTTAGTTTTTACTGAGTTTTAAATACGTCATTCAAATCTACACAGTGGCTCCGTGGAAGAAAAAGTTTGGCAATCTGCTTCTGTGAAGATTACAGTCAAGAAAACCCTTCCTTTGGAGTAGTTCTACTCTGTAACACAGAGGTCAACAGACCAACTCAATGGCAGCTAAGAACAAGGAATATATGCTGGGCACTCTTCTAGGAGCAGGAAATATGGCAGTAATCTAAAGAAACAAATTTTCTATTCTTGTCAAGATTATGTTGTAAGGAGAAAGAGTGACAATAAGCACACAACCAATAGCGAGGGAAAAAAATCAAATAGTAAAAAGAGCTATACAGTGCAAAATGGTGGAATGGAGAGTGCAATTTTCAATAGGGTGGTGGAGGAAGACTTTTCAGAAGAGGTGACATTTAAGCAGAAACAAATAAAATTAAGAATCCATGAGAATATCTGAGGTAAACTATTACAAGTGAAGATAAGAGCAAATTCAAAGATTATGATGTGAGAACACACTTGCCATATTCCAGATGAAGCAAGAGGACCATTTTGGTAGGAACAGTGATAAAAAGTTAATTTGAAGAAGTATCCTGGGAAAAAAAATGCCAGTATTTCTAGCCCCTACTAATTTTTTTTTTAAATTTTATTATAAATTTGACAAGAAGTCATAAATAAGGTTTGAATACATCTGGAATGAAGCAAACTAATTGCTGCTATCCTATCATATCATCCTCACCACTTCAAGGAAACGATTCTTCCACCACCCATCTGTCAGTTGGTTATACTGTGGTGGCTAGCAAGCTACTATGATGCTGGAAGCTCTACCACCAGTATTTCAAATAGCAGCAGGGTCACCCATGATGGTCAAGTTTCAGTGGAGCTTTCAGACTAAGACAGACTGGAAAGAAAGTTCTGTTGATAAACTTCTGAAAACTAGCCAATAAAAATCCTGCTGATCACAATAAAATATTGCCTGAAATAATTCTTTAAGATAAACTACCCACTGCCTCCACATTGGAAGGCACTCAAAATATGACTGGTGAAAAGCTGTCTTCTTAATGTAGAGTCAACTTAGTGATCCAGATGGAGGAAAGTCTTTGGGACTTTGACTTGCTAAAGTCAATGGTATAGATCTTCAATCACTCCATTTTATCTTCGACAAATTCCATAATAAAAAATGACACAAAATGAGAAGTAACAGCAGAAAGTATCTATTAGTAATTGGACTGTGAAATATATGAGGTATAAAACAAGAAAAATGGGAATCTGTCAAAAATAAAAGGGAGTGATGGAAGATTGATATTCTTGGTATAAGTAAGTTGAAATGCACTGATATTGGTTATTTTCAATCTGACAACCATATGGTCTACTAGGGTGAGACACAAATTGAAGAGCACCGCAACACATACATCATTACAAAGAATATTTCACAATCTATCCTAAAGTACAATATTGTCAGTGATAGATTAATATCCATATGCCCAGAAGGAAAACTAGTTAATACGACTACTATTTAATTTATGCACTAACCACGAATACCACAGATGAAGAAATTAAAGATTATTATGACCTGGTTAAAATCTGAAATTAATCAAATGTGCAATCAAGATGCATTGATAATCATTGATGATTGGAATTCGAGAGCTGGAAACAAGAAGAAGGATTAGTAACCGGAAAACTCTGCCTAGATGATAGTAGTGATGCTGGAGATTGCAGAATAGAACACTGCAAGACCAATTACTTATTCACTAGAAATACTTTTTTTAGCAACACAATTGATGTAAACCTCACCAGACAGATTACAGAGGAATCATATCAACTACATCTGTGAAAGAGATGTTGGGGAAGCTCAGTATCATCAGTCAAGACAAAGACAGGTGTCCACTGTGGAAAAGACCATCACATGCTCTTGTGCAAGTTCAAGTTAAAGCTGAAAAAATTAAAAGCATGTCCACATGGTCCAAAGACTTTGAGATAATCTGCCTGAATTTAGAAACCATCTCAGGAATAGATTTGACACAATGAATAATAATGGCCAAAAAGGAGAATAATTGTGGGAATAAATCAAGGACATCATATATAAAGAAAGTAAAAGCTTATTAAAAAGATAAGAAGAAAAAGATCAAAATGGATGGCAGAAGAGTCCGTGAAACTTACTCTTAAGCACAGAATAGCTGAAATAAAATGAAGAAATGATGAAGTAAAGGAGCTGAACAGAAGATTTCAAAGGGCAGTTCAAGGAGACAAGGTAAAGTATTATGTTGAAATGTGTAATGACCTAGAGTTAGAAAACTAAAGGGAAGAACATGATTGCCATTTCTCAAGCTAAAAAATTGAAAAGAAAATTGAAACCTCAAGTTACAACACTGAATGGTTCTATGGGTAAAAATTGAATGAAACAGGAGATATCAAAAGAAGATGGTGGAAATATAGTCACCGTTCCAAAAAGAAATGGTTTACATTCACCCATTTCAGGAGGTAGCATATGGTCAAGAACCACTGATACTGTAAGAAGGAGTTCAAACTATACTGAAGGCCCTGTGAAAAACAAGACTCTAGGAATTTATGAAATACATCTGAGACACTTTGACAAATGGATGCAATGCTTTTTGTCTATGTAAAGAAATTTGAAAGACAGCTACCTGGCCAGCTGACAGGAAGGGATCCATATTCCTGCCCGTTCCAAAGAATAGTAATCAAACGGACTGCAGAAATTAAACAATGTCATTAATAGTAAATGACTGCAGCCTTACATAGAAAGGGAACTGCCAAAAAATCAAGCTAGATTCAGAAGAGGATAAGGGAAGAGGAATATCATTGCTGTTGTCAGACAGACTGTGGCCAAAAACAGAGAATACCAGAAAGATATTTATCTGTACTGTATCCACTACATGAATGTATTCTACTGTGTGGATCGTAACAAATAATGGATGACATTGAGAAGAATGGAAATTTCACAATACTTCAGTGTGCTAAAACAGAACCTGTACATGGATCAAAGGGCATTTGTTTGAAGAAAACAAGTGGATATTTTGTGGATCAAAATTGGAATAGGAGTGTGCAGCGTTATATCCTTTCACATTACTTAGTCAATCCGTATGCTGAACAAATAATCTTTGACGCTGGACTTATATGGAGAAGAACATTGCATTAGGAATGGAGGAAGAACCATTAACAACCTATGATATACAGATGGCACAACTCTGCTTGACAAAAATGAATAATACCTGAAGCACTTACTGTTGAAAGTCAAAGACTAAACCCTTCGTATACATTACACCTGAATGTGAAGAAAATGAAAATCCTCACAACTGGATGGATAAACAACATCATGATAAATGGAAAATTTATTGAAGTTGTCAACAGTTTTATTCTATTTGAATCAACGATCAACTTCCATGGAAGCAGCAGTCAAGAAATCAAAGGATGTATTGCAAGGTGAAAATCTGCAGAAGACCTCTTAAAAGTTTTAAAAAACAAAGATGTCAGTTCGATAACTAAGGTGCTTCTGACACAAGTCAGAGTCTTTTCTATAGCCTACTATGCATGTGAAAGTTAGATAATGACAAAGAAAGAAAAATCATCGATGCATTCAAAATGTGCTGTTGGTGAAGAATACTGAATATACAGCAGACTTCCAAAAGAAAAAACATCAATCTTAAAAGAAATACAACTGGAACGTTTCTTAGAAGAAAGGATGGAGAGATTTCAACTTGCCTACTTTGGACATGTCATCAAGAAAGAGAAATTGTTAGAAAAGAACATCATGTTTAGTAAAACAGACGGCAAAGGAAAATGAAGAAAACCCTTAATATGATAAATTCACACGATAGCCACAACAAAGGATTCAAATATACCAATGATCATGAAGATGGTGCAGGACTCGGCAACATTTTGTTCTGTTATACATAAGGTGGTCATGAGTCAGAGCCGATGATAACAAACAATAAATAGTTCAATGGCAACTAACAAAAAACTAGTTTTTTTCTTTATAACAGTTTTATCCAATAGAAATTTAATGATAACCAAATATATATATATATATTTTTTCTGATGTCCAGAAACAGCTGAATCTATTTTTAGTTATATATTGAAGTTTTTAAGGATTTCATTGTATTTGGATTCCATAATCAATGCCCAGCAGTCAAGAAGTCAAATGGTGTCTGGCATTGGGAAATCTACTGCAAAAGACCTCATTAAAGTGTTAGAAAGCGAAGATGTCGCTTTGAGGACTAAGGTGTGCCTGACCCAAGCCACGGTATTTTCAATCACCTCATATGCATGAGAAAGCTGGACAGCGAATAAGGAAGACCAAAGAAGAATTGATGCATTTGAATTATGGTGTTGGCAAACAATGTTGAATATACCAGGGACTGCCAGAAGAATGAACAAATCTTCCTTGGAAGAAGTACAGTCAGAATGCTCCTTAGAAGTGAGGATGGCAAGACTTTCTCTCACTCACTTTGAACTATGAGTTGGAATCAAATCAACAGCAATGGGTATGAGGATGGACCAGTCTGTGGAGAAGGACATCGTGGTTGGTAAAGTAGAGAGTCAGTGAAGAAAAGGAAGACCCTCAATGAAGTAGATTGATACCATGGCTGCAACAATGGGCTCAAACATAGCAACAATTGTGAGGATGGCACAGTACCAGGCATCATTTCATTCTGTTGTACATAGAGTTGCTATGAATAGGAACTGACTCGATGGCACCTAACAATAACAGCAACCACAATATATTTTTAGCCCAATATATCCGAACTATTATCATTTCAGTAATTTAAAATATTAAATACTTTATATATACTTTTAAAATCAGTGATCCATCTGTTATTTTTTTTCCTAAAGCATTTGCCACTCTGTGCCTTAACAATAATTTTAAAAACCAAACACAAAAAACCACCAGTTGCTGTGGAGTTGATGTGACTCATGGCAATACACACAAACCTATTTAATTCCACAGTCTAAAAGTTTCATCCTATTATGTGGTTTACCCAACTGACTTTTGTAATTGTAGAGTTCTGTCATTTAGAATATACTGTATAAATATGATTTTTACATTTCAAAAATTATCTACACTAGTAACTAAGTATATTCTCTGTGAAATTCTTTCCATGTATGTTATTTTTCAGAATGTGATACTGCATACATATTTAGCTATAATTCTGTGAATATAAGGTCAGTTTTTTGAGATTTTATGTACATAGTTATAAAACATTTTATATAATTTGGTGATAATGTAGTTTCCCAAAATATTTAACATAATATTACTGTTAAAATGTTAATAGTAAATCAAAGCATTTTAAGGAATTGTTCATATTTTTAGCACTTGCCATTCTGTTTTCACTCTACACACGCACTTCACAAGTCCGTTCATATTGAGTACTAAGCCTTTGATCTTGTATTTGTATTTTATACTTTCAGCACATCTCAATGCAAACTTGCCACATCTTAAGTGCTCAATAGCCTTATATGGCTAGTAACTATGATATGTATGTGTTTCCAAATATTTGTTTTTCTTGTATGTTTTTAACTTTTATAAATGTGGAAATACACTTGATGGAATTTTCTAATTTTTAGAGATTGTGATTTATTGTCCTGTGGTGTAGTGTTAACACTATTGCTAAAATAAAAATATTCTATGTCATTAAAAAATAACAATAAACAAATGTCAGAACTTCAGTGATGTTTTATTGAAGTACGGTGTAAGGTGCGCGGGTGCTCATTGTGTTATATGCCTTTTAACTATGACATCCATTACATATGCTTTTGTATATATATCAGATATTACATTAAAAAATATAAAAAATGAAGAGAAGAAGCAAAAACCACAGGAAACACTCTTTGCAGTGATATTAATGGCAGAGACAGCAGTTTTCCTATCCTTGTTCCAAGGAAAGACAGACCAGCAGTGCCATAAACAAGTTCACTGCCCCTGCAGATGGCGCTGGTGCCACCATCAGTGTTATCTCAGGCTTTGCAGTGGCAGCATATTACCCTCAGAGGGCTGATTCTGAGGCCAGAGTGAGGCTATGTCCTGATTGTGTATGCATCAAGCATCATCATCTCAGAGGTACTTTAAGGTATTAAATATCTCTTCTACAAGTTTATTTTCTTCTTATGTTTTTTTAAATATATTTTTAAAATTCCATATGGTTGCTAAATAAAGAAAATACTATTAATAACTTCTGGGATTACGTAAATGATGTTGGCCATGATCAAAACATTACATGCTAAAAACTGTGGAACAGAAATGAAACAAAATCAGGATAAAATAAAATTCAAAACTTAAATACCTCAATAAGCAATAAACAAATTGAAATACTAAATGACACTCAACAATGAAGATATTCCTGGCTTACCCTGTTTTAAGGTGAGTTGTGACAAGTATCCAAAAACATTTAGCCCTTATGTTACAGAGAAGGAGCCCTGATGGCAGAGTGGTTAAGCACTTTGCTACTAACTGAAAGGTAGGAGGTTCGAAACCAACAGCCACTCTGCAGGAGAAACATGTGGCAGTTTGCATCCATAAAGATTTATAGCCTGGAAATCCTATGGGACAGTTCTATTCTATCCTATAAGGAATCAGCTCGATGTGAATGGGTATTGTCTTAATTATCTAGTGCTGCTATAACAGAAATACCACAAGTGGATGGCTTTAACAAACAGAAGCTTATTCTCCCACAGTCTATTAGGCTGGGAGTCCAAATTCAGAGTGCCAGCTCCAGGGGAAGGCTTTCTCTCTCTGCAGGCTCTGGGGGAATGTCCTTGTCATCAATCTTCCCCCTTTGAGGAGCTTCTCGGCACAGCAACCCTGGGTCTAAGGCACGCATGCTCCTGGCTCTACTTTCTTGGTAGTATGAGGTCATTCTGTCTCTCTGCTTCCTTCTCTCTTTTATATCTCAAAAAAGATTGACTTAAATCACAACCTAATCTTGTAGATTGAGTCCTGCCTTATTAACATAACTGCTTCTAATCCTGCCTCATTGACATCATAAAGGTAGGATTTACAACACCTAGGAAAATCACATCAGATCACAAAATGATGGCCAATCACACAATACTGGGAATCACGGCCTAGGCAAATTGACACATATTTTGAGGGGACAAAATTCAATTCTTAACAGGTATATTACAGAGAGTTTAAAAGAAAATAGATAAAGAGGGAAATACTCAATTCTACAAGACTATTTTATAGAATTCTCTAAGAAAATTGCATGAAGTCTTGTTCCATTATGTTGGGATCAGCTGTCTACTTCTGATGTCATCTGCTTCTGGCCATAAGGGTGTTTGAACCTCAGCTTCAGTTCTATGGAGCAGTTCAGGCAGAGGCTTCAGCCTTCTTTAACTGAGGCAGATGAATTAAAGTTTTAACTTCCTGATTTTAGTAGCACAAGTGTTAGTGGGAAGGACTAACAAGAGTCCCTTCCAGTGAGGTTCCAGTGAGTCTCAGTATACATATTCTCCTGGGGAGATGTTAAGTAGGTTTTTGGATTCTAGTTTCTGCTTATTGAAATTTTTTTTAACCTGTGAAAAATATATTTTAGAGTATTATATTAAAGATTGTTAGTACAAGAAACTTGAGGGTGATTCAGTTTAGAAGAACTATTCTTTTATCAGAGTCATTTCAGTATTCATTTATTGGAGTCCACAGGTATAATACTAAATGACACAGTAAGCATTAAAAAAAGATGGATGGAATACACAGAGTCACAACATCAAAAAGAAATAGTTGCCTTTCAATCGTTTCAGGAGGTAGCATATGATCGGGAAACAATGGTACTGAAGGAAGAAGTACAAGCTACACTGAAGGCATTGGCGAAAAACAAGGCTCCAGGAATTGATGGAATAACAATTAAGATGTTTCAACAAATAGATGCAGCACTGGAAGTTCTCACTTGTCTATGCCAAGAAATTTGGAAGACAGCTACCTGGCCAATCGACTGGAAGAGATACGTATTTATGCTTTTTCCCAAGAAAGGTGATTCAACTGAATGCAGAAATTATGAAACAATATCCTTAATATCACATGCAAGTAAAATTTTGCTGAAGATCATTCGAAAGCAGCTGCAGCAGTATATCAAAAGGGAACTTCCAGAAATTCAAGCCAGATTCAGAAGAGGACATGGAACCAGGGATATCATTGCTGATGTCAGATGGATCCTGGCTGAAAGCAGAGAATACCAGAAAGATGTTTACCTGTGTTTTATTGACTATGCAAAGGCATTCAATTGTGTGGATCATAAGAAATTATGGATAACATTGAGAAGAATGGGAATTCCAGAACACTTAATTGTGCTCATGAGGAATCTGTACATAGATCAAGAGGCAGTCATTCAAATAGAACAAGGGGTACTGCATGCTTTAAGTCAGGAAAGGTGTATGTCAGGGTTGTATCCTTTCACCATACTTGTTCAATCTGTATGCTGAACAAATAATCTGAAAAGCTGGACTATATGCAGAAGAACAGGGTGTTAGGATTGGAGGAAGACTCATTAACAACCTGCGATATGCAGGTGACGCCACTTTGCTTGCTGAAAGTGAAGAGGACTTGAAGCATTTACTGGTGAAGATCAAAGACCACAGCCTTCAGTATGGATTACACCTCAACATAAAGAAAACAAAAATCCTCACAACTGGACCAATAAGCAACATCATGACAAACGGAGAAAAGATTAAAATTGTCAAGGATTTCATTTTACTTGGATATACAATCAACACCCATGGAAGCAGCAGTCACAAAATCGAAAGACACATTGCATTGGGCAAATCTGCTACAAAAGACCTTTTAAAGTATTGAAAAGCAAAGATATCACCTTGAAGACTGAGGTGCACCTGATCCAAGCCATGGTGTTTTCAATTACCTCATTATGCCTGGGAAAGCTGGACAATGAATAAAGAAGACTGAAGAAGAGTTGATGCCTTTGAATTTTGATGTTGGTGAAGAATATTGAATATACCATGAACTACCAGAAGAATAAACAAATCTGTCTTGGAAGAAGTACAACCAGCATGCTCCTTAGAATTAAGGATGGTGAGACTACATCTCACATACTTTGGATATGTTATCAGGAGGGATCAGTCCTTGGAGAAGGATATCATGCTTGGTAAAGTAGAGGGTCAGAGAAAAAGTGGAGGGCCCTCAACAAGATGGATTGACACAGTGGCTGCAACAATGGGCTCAAGCATAACAACCATTGTGAGGATGGCACAGGACCAGGCAGTGATTTTTGAGGAAGGCTCAGAACCGGGCAGTGTTTCGTTCTGTTATATATGTGGTCGCTATGAGTTGGAACTGACTCAATGGCACCTAACAACAATAACAACAGCAATCCAGATGCTTGGAGACTTGATAATCTTAGTTTATTCTTGATATATCCTTACTATTTAATACTATGTCTCAAGATTATTATGGTATATCTAAAGGTCTTTAAAAACAAGATTAATGATTATGCTTAGAGATAATTTTGTCTAAAGTTCTTGTTTTGTTTTTGAATTGACTTTATTCAGGTTTGCATTACTTTAATAATTTATTCTTATCAATTCTTTCACTTTTAAGAGGTATTATTATTACTATAAATTAATCATGACCTTTTTAAGTTTGTCATCAGCCGGTAAGTTTTACTTTGCTTGATCAAAATAGTTCAACAAAAATGGTCTATGTCAAACTTCTGAAAAGGACAATAATGTTTCAAATATGAGTACAATTGGACTAAATCAAGATTTCTAGAACACTTCTGTAGAAGCTGACAGAATTTTAGACTAACTCTTAAACTCAGTAATCAAAGAAAACATTATTATCTAAACAGCGAGAAACTCAATTCTTTGTTACATAACATTAAAGTGTTTAAAAATTCTCATAAATTAACCCATCAAACTTTTAGCCAGATATATAAAACCTTTGACTATAGCAAGTAAATTCCCTTTTTTCATAAATCTTTAAACTTTGTCTCTTGTACACCTCTTTAAGTGGCCATAATGAACACAATCATCAGCAGACACAAATACATATATACATATACTCCTAACTTATCTATCTCTTTATTCTACATTTTGTATTTACAACCATAGTAAAAAAATCTATTATCTGACTATTTTGTGTGTTAATGATGAATGTCTGGCAGTAATGAACTCTGAGGTGTGAGGAGAGACTAATGTTGGATGTGATAGTTAAGATTATGTGTCAACTTTGCAGGGCAATGATTCTTGTGGCTTGGCAATTATGCAATGATGTAATTTTGAGATTATGTAATGATGTAATCATCCTCCATTTTGTAGTCTGACGTGGTCATTCTCCATTTTCATATAAAGCTGATTTTCGTATAATGACCTGGTCTTTGGAACCTAACCTACTCAATAAGTGAGAAGTGGGCGTATATCTTTTTTCTGTGGCACAAAAAGCAAAAGAGTATAAACTTGAATATTAACTCAGTTTAATATCAGTAAGTTACCTAAAGATCTTAGAAATTATTTAAAGCCTGTAGTAATTATGTTATAAAACATAATTATTATTGAAAAAACTTGTTTAAATAGCTTATATTTTTATTTGACCTTTACCATTTAATTTAAAGTATGTATTATTGTGATTCTTATGTTTTGGTCTCTTAGAATTTTCCTACAATAGAGAGAACTTGTTTACGGTTCTTTTATGATGAGGATCCACCAATTTTTGATAACTATAATAAAACCATATCTTATTTTCTTCTGTCTTTAAAGGTCTTTGCCTAGCTTGGGAAGGGTCTTTCAAAAGCTTCCTTGGAACAGTGCAGATCTCAGAGGTCCATTATCAAGAAAGAATGAGTTAATCTTAATTCATTTACATATATTTTAATCTGGACTTGGTATTTTGAATGACAAGAGATAATTAAATCCTTTCCATCTAATTTTTATTGTTTTCTTGGTGAGCAGTTTAACCTTGTATGTGTTACAATTTCTTCTGTTTTAGTTAATTATTGACATTATAAAAATCTTTCTGGAGTTCCAGGAACATAACGCTCTAGGCAGAAGCAACATGCAATCCCTCCACAGCAAAGATCTGAAAAAGTAAGCCAAACAGAGAAAAGAGCAATCCTGAAACCCTGAAACATCAAATGAAGAGATAAAGAATAAAGTCAAGCACCAAATGGAATGAGAAACTGACAGAGAATGGAGAGCAAGGAGAGGTTCATGCAAAGGTCCCCTATCAGCTAAAGCAGCAGCTAAAGTATCCTCCATCTTGGACTCCTATCAGAGACCAGCAAATAGGAGGTACAAGAAAGTAGCTTCATGGAGCTTTCAGCAGGAGACAGAACAACTGGTAATAGGCGATATATGCTTTCCCACTCCCCACCCTTCTTCACCCCCACTCAGACTCCTCTGCTTCCCACGGCCATAGTCTCTTGACTGGGAAGCACTGGCTGCTTGCATTCCACCTGCCGGCAAGGGCCGACTCCTTGAGTGCTATTTGTTGGCTACTAGTGTTGCTTTTTTCTACTTCTTTTGATTTCTTCCTTACCTCTCCCCACCTCCCCCTCCTTTCGCACAAATACCTGGCTCCGTGCACCATCTTTCCTTCTCCCTAAGGGGCTGCAGAGCTCTGTTTGAGTGTGGAACTGCTTCCTGGTCTGTGCTGCTACGCTGGTGGGATCCCAGGGCTTTTGTCTGTTTGCTTGTTTTGAATTGCTTGTTTGTTTTATTTTTCGTTTCTTGAGTTGGGAGCCCATTCTGGCCAGGCAGTGCTACGCAGCTTGGGACCTACCCTCTCAGCTTCCGAAGATGCAGAGGGATCCCTGAGGGCATTTCTTTCTGCATGGTTTTTTTGGGAGCTTTTCTTGTTCTTTTTTTTTTTTTTTAATTTGTTTCGTTTTCTTTTCCCTCGTTTTCCCTTTTTGTCTTTCTTCATTACTCAGTTTCTCATCTCTCTATACTTTCCTTCTCTTCCTGTCCCCTGAACACTGGGCACTGAATACCTCTATGCCTTCTAGCCAGGCTGTACTGCAACACCTAGGAACAACTTCCCCAGACCTCGAAGCTGCACCGGTGGGATCCTGGGGAGCTTTGCTGTTCTTTTTTCTTTCTAATTTTTATTATTTATTCATTCTTTTCTTTTTTCTTCTTCTTCTTCCTCTTTTTGTTTTTCTCCACTTCATAGTCTATCATCTCTCCACTCCAATATCAAGCTCCCCTAGCACTCTTTTTTGTTTCTATGTATGTTTTTGGGTCCTGTTCCTCTCTCCTCTCTCCCATAACCATCTTAGCTCCACACCTCACCATCTCCCCCCTCCATCTTGCCTACCTGCACCATACACTTAACATCACACCACCGAGCAGCACAGGCACGGCCTACCAGAACCTGTGCTGCACTGATTACCAATCTTCCCTGGTGGCTGTAGTAAGTGCCACAAACAACCCATCCCAGCAACTCCTCTTCAGCTAGACCTGCCCTGCTGTACCATACCTGAGTGACTAACCCTGCCAATTGGAGAGAGAGGTGAAAAGTGCCCACAGACGAGCAAACAACAAAGAACACACAGCCTGCCTGCTCAGACATACCCAAATGAAAAAAAAAAAAAGAAAAAAAAGGACAAAACAAACAAATCTACAATCAATAAATGAGAAAAATAACTACTGAATGCTCCAAAGACAGCAGACAATATCAAAACATTTACAAAAACAGGACAGGATGGTTCCAGTAGGCTTCCAAAATAAAACACCAGATGACTTTCCAAAGGAAGAAAATGCACTAGAACTACCTGATAGGGAATTTAAATCTCTAATACTCAGAATTCTCCAAGAGTTGAAACAAAAAGCAGACAAAAAGAGGAAAAATAGACAAATTCATGGAAAAGGCAGACAAATTCATGTAAAATACAGACAAAAAAATGGAAGAGTTCTGGAAAATACTGCAGGAACAAAACGCCAAAATAAATTCACAACTACAAATTATAGAAAAATATCAATTAGAAATCCAAAAGAAAAACAACAAGATTTCAGAAATGCACAGTGTCATAGAAGGGCAGAGGAGCAGATTTGAAATGGTGGAAGACAGGATCAGCGTCATTCAAGACAAACACTTGGATACAACTCTGTTGGAGGAAAACTCAGAAAAAAGAAGAAAGAAAAACAAAGAGACCCTGAGAGTTATTTGGGATACAATCAAAAGCAGAAATTTGTGAGTGATCAAAGTTCCAGAACAGAGAGAAAAAACTGACAACACAGAGAGTATCATTGAAGAACTGTTGACAGAAAACTTTCTCAATATCATGAAAGATGAAAAAGCTGGCCATCCAAGAAGCTCAATGAACCCCATATAGTATAGACCTCAAAAGAAAATCACCAAGGCTTATCATAATCATACTCACGAAAACCAAAGACAAACAAAGAAACCTGAGAGCAGCTCATGAAAAACAAGAAGTCACCTACAGAGGAGAAAAAATGAGACTAAGCTCAGATTATTCAGCAGAAAACATGCAGGCAAGAAGGTAATGGGATGACATATATAAAACCTTGAAAGAAAAAAATTGCCACCCAGGAATAATATATCCTACAAAACTCTCGTTCAAGTATGATGGTGAAATTAGGACATTTCCAGATAAACAGAAATTAATGGAATATGTAAAAACCAAACCAAACTTACAGGAATTATGAAAGGGAGTCCTTAGATCTGAGAACAAACAACTTCAGCTCACAGGCTGAATCTAGGATGAAGGATCATACCAGCCAGATATCAATCTAGGAAATGAACTCTCAAGGACTACAAAACTGAAAGAAATACAACAGGGAATCAGAGCAGTTAATCCATAAAAGACAACAACATCAGAACAATAAAAGAGTCCATAAACGGTATAGGTATAGAACCTTCTAATGGAGAAGAAGGCAAGGTGATACCAAGTAATAATAGACTGCTTCGAACTTAGAAAGATAAGAGTAAAGTTCATGGTAACCACAAAGAAAGTTAACAAACATACCGATAAAAATAAAGAGGAAAAATATAAAGTCTTAGTAAAAACAAAACCTACAAATACAAAAGAAATGGAAAAAAAATCCACAGACAAGAGGAATTCCACATAGGAGAGTAAGAAGAACAAAGAAAACATCAGCACCACCAAAAAAAAAAAAAGCACCACAAAATGGCAGCTATAAACTCACATTTATCAATAATTACACTGAATGTAAATGGACTCAATGCACGCATAAAGACCTAGAGAGTGACAGAATGGATAAAAAAACAGGATTCATCAATATTCTGTCTACAAGTGAGACCCCTTAGAAACAAAGACATGAATTTATTAAAAATCGAAGGTTGGAAAAAAATATATCAAGCTAACAACTAGTAAAAAAGAGCAGGAGTGGCAATACTAATCTCAGATAAAATAGAGTTGAAAACAAAATCCACCATAAAAAACAAAGAAGGACACTACATAATGAACAAGGGGATGATCTATCATGAAGACATAACCATAATAAACATCTACACACACAATGACAGGGCTCCTAAATACATAAAACAAACTCTAACAGCATTAAAAAGAGAAATTGACAGTTCCACAATAATAGTAGGAGACTTCAACACACCACTCTCAGTAAAGGACAGAACAACTAAAAAGAAACTCAGTAAAGATATAGAAGACCTGAAGGGCACAATCAGCCAACTTGACCTCATAGACATATATAGAACACTCCATCCAAAAGCTGGAAAGTACACATTCTTTTCCAATGCACATGGAAGATTCTTCAGAAAAGACCACATCTTAGGCCACACTGCAATCCTCAACAAGATCCAAAACTTTGAGATAATACAAAGTATCTTCTCTGACCACAATGCTATCAAAGTAGAAATTAACAACACAAAGAGCAAGGAAAAAAAAAAAATTACATGGAAATTGAATAACACCCTGCTTACACATCACTAGGTAAAAGAAGAAATCAGAGATGGAATGAAAAAATTCTTAGAATCAAATGAGAATGAAAACACATCATACCAAAACCTTTGGGACACAGCAAAGGAAGTCCTCAGAGGACAATTCATAGAATTCGATGCACACTTCAAAAAAGAAGAAAGGGATAAAATCAAAACATTAACTACACAACTCAAACAAACAGAAAGAGAACAGCAAAAAAAAGCCCACAGCCACGGGAAGAAAGGAAGTAGTAAAGATTAGAGCAGAAATAAATGAAATAGGGCATAGAAAAACAATAGAAAGAATCAACAAAACCAAAAGTTGGTTCTTTGAAAAAATCGACAAAACACCGGCCAAACTGACAAAAGAAAAACAGGTGAGGATGTAAATAACCCAAATATCAAATGAAATGGGTGACATTACAACAGTCCCAACTGAAATAAAAAGGATCATAACAGAATATTATGAAAAACTATACT
>NW_004444173.1:362597-372222 GCF_000243295.1 Trichechus manatus latirostris
GATGGAAACAACCTAGATGCCCATCAACAGATGAATGGATAAACAAACTATGGTACATACACACAACGGAGTACTAGGCAACGAGAAAGAACAATGGTGAATCTGTGAATCATCTCATAACGTGAATGAAACTGGAGGACATTATGCTGAGTGAAATAAGTCAATCACAAAAGGACAAATACTGTATGAGACCTCTATTGTAAAAACCCATGAAAAAGTTTACACACAAAAAGTAACAATCTTTGTTGGTTGCCAGGTATGGGAGGGATAGGGGGGAAATACTAAATAGACAATAGGTAAGTGGTATCTTTGGTGAAGGGTGAGACAGTACACAATACAGGTTAAACTAGCCCAACTTGTACAAGGAAAGGTCATGGAAGCTCCATAGACACATCCAAACTCCCTGAGGGACTGAATTGCTGGGCGGAGGGCTGTGGGGACCACGGTCTCATGGAACATCTAGCTCAATTGCCATAATACAGTTTATAAAGACAATATTCTACATTCTACCTTGGTGAGTAGCGTCTGGGGTCTTAAAAGCTTGTCAGCGGCCATCTAAAATACTCCACTGGTCTCATCCCTTCGGGAGCAAGGGAGAATGAAGAGAACAGGATATAAGGAAAAGATCATTCCAAAAGACTAATGGACCACAGCTACCAAGGCCTCCACTAGACTGAGTCTAATACAGCTAGATGGTGCTCAGCTACCACCACTGACTGCTCTGACTGGGATCACTTCAGAGGTTTCTGGACAGAGCTGGAGAAGGATGTAGAACAAAATTCTAACACACACAAAAAAAGACCAGATTTACTGGCCAGAAAGAGACTGGAGAAACCCCGAAAATATGGTCCCCGGACACCCTTTTAGCTCAGTGGTGAAGTTGCTTCCAAGGTTCGCCGTTCAGCCAGGGATTGGAGAGCCCCATATAACAGAATAGGACTAATGAGGCATAGCAGTCCAGGGACAAGGACTAGAAGGCAGAAGGGGACAGGAATGCTGGTGATAGGGAACTCAAGGTTGAGTAAGGATAGTGTTGACACGTAGTGGGGTTGTTAATCATTGTCATAGGGCAACACGTGTACTAATTGTTTAATGAGAAACTATTTTGTTCTGTAAACCTTCATCTAAAGTGAGAATAGCAACACATCCGGACGAGTGTAGTCGATGTCACTGAACTGTGCATGCAGAAATTTTTGAAATGGTGTATTTTTTTAATGTATATTTTCACAAAAAAAAAGTTGAGAAGGGAGAGAGTTGACATGTCGTAGGGTTGTTAACCAATGTCATAAAACAATATGTGTAGTACTGTTTAATGAGAAACTATTTGTTCTGTAAACCTTCACCTAAAGTACAGTAAAAAAAATTAAAAATTAAAAAAAACTTTCTAAAGTTAATTCATAGAAGTTAGTCATGAAACTTAAACTCTTTTTTCTTTTTGTTCTCTTGCTTTGCACTGGATGTTCTCAGTGCTAGGGACTCAGAAAACTGTTACATGGTAGTCTAAATTTTCCCAGTCCCATGAGTCTTCTATTTTTTGTCATCCTGGAATTAATAAAAAAAAAAATTACTTGTTTTCTTTATATAAAACACATTTCTTATACTATCTAGTTTAAGTTACTTAGAAAGGTTTTGCTTTTAAGATTTTGTTTTCGAGGTTGACATAAACATAAGAACCATTGTCAGAACAAATTTATTTTCATTCATTCCTGGGAATATTAGGACTATTTATATAAACTCTTATTTATCATTAAACCAATCAGAGCAAGTTCTTTGAGGAATATCATAATGTAATTTAATAATATCATCTGGAAGTAAGAAATTATTATATTTTCATAATCTTGCCTTTTAATTGCTTCGTAGGATCCTCCAGAGACGAAATCTAGGATAATCTGTTTCTTTAAAGCCTTGATACAGCAATCAAAAATAAACGATTCATCCTTTTTTCAGTGCAATTTTCAAATAGACCAATTTATAACAAAGTTTCTCAGAGTATTTACCAGAAGCCCAGGTGCAAGAAGCAGTTTTCTTGGGAGAGAAAAATCCTCATGGAAAAACAAATATACAGTAACTACCAGCCATGGCCTTTAACCTGACACAAGACAGAAATTTAGACAAAAATGCTCTCGGGTAAGCTCTTAGAGCAAAAAAGAACAGAAAAATCATATAAACTCAATTGCCTGTCAGGGCAGCTCATTAAAACCAGGTTTATACAATACCATACAATACAAACATATCGGGAAGCCAGTTTCTTAAAATGTATATAGCAATTTTTTGGATGAGATAGATTCAGTTTAGCAGAAAAATAAAAATAAAATAAAGTGTTCTAGATAAAATCATTAACTTACCAGAATCTTTGAGGGAAGTCTCATGGGAATTGTGCCCCAATGCTCACAGAAGCAATCTAGACAACAAAGCATTTTGTGTTCTTTTTATCCTTTCCTAAATCACTCTCCCTACTTCCTCATCTTTGTCCACGTAACCACTTCTCCATTAAACCACCTGGATCCAATACTTTATTGCAGATGTTTCCTGTAGGGGAACCTAAATTTAGAGAATTGTTACCAGAAGACATCGTAGTAAGCACACCTTAAGTATGGGAGTCATCTAGGACAGGGTGTATCAGTGGCTAGGTGACAAAAAAACACACTGCTGGTGGTAAATGAGTGGTGATAACACTCGTAACTTACAGCATCTCAGTAACAGAGTATTTTACTTGTGGTGGATCAAGATGAAGTACAAGTGAAAGGGGAAGCCCTAGGTTGTGTAGAAGCTTTAGCGTTGTGTTTCTTGGGCTATGGACTGACTCTGAACTGACAGCATCAGTCTTACTTAGAAATTTATTAAAAGTTTCATTTTTTAGGCCTATTACAGGCCTACTGAATAAGAAATTCTGTATTTAGGGTCCAGCAATCTTGGACTTTAACAAGTCCTCAGGTGATGTTGATGATCACTAATGTTTAAGAATCAATGCTCTTGTACTTGCATTCAAGTACTGCATTTGGCTGCAATAATGATAAGAATACAGAGTCCACTGGTTTGTCTTAAATGGCTTACACACCTTAAAGAAAGAAAATGACCAGCTGAGATTAGTTAACCATCAACTCTGGACATGCCATTAAACTAAAAGTCATCTATGGCTGGATTTCTATGCCAAAGCCAGGGTTTTGAGAGAAAGAAGTGTCTCTGAGACCCAGGATAAAGGCATTTGAATGGATGCACATGATGACCTTTAACTTGTAGATGGACCTAAAACACCTGGAACAGCATATGGAGCCTATCCCCATTGAGCAGAGAAGTCTTCCTTTGTCTTGAGACTGGAAAAAAAAAAAAAGTGAAGAGATTATAGAAATGTCAACATGCCATGGGATTTAAGAACCTGGTAACAATACCGGTAACTAGTCATAATACTCTGGTTGGATGGTTATTTGAAGCTTTGATATGTGAGTGGCCTAAAGTAATAAAGTGGAGATGCCAAAACTGCCTTGTATAGTACTGAAGAAGACTAAAATGTATAAGGAGATGGCAAGGGTGAAATGCCAACCAAAGTCACTGATCATACTGTGATCTGTAGTGATGGCTAATAGACCACAGTGTTCCTGGGAGTGAGGTAAGTGTCAGGTGACTTGATTGTTTTTTGACTTTTAGAACAGGAAAATCAAGTAAAAATCTGGTTAGCCAAAGGCTCATATGAGCTGTCAAAAAGGAAAATCATGATCCCTCATATAGTTTCCAGTTCTCAATAATTCTTAAGCACAGAGCCCATAGATTGACATGAAACTGCATTCTTTCAGAATGACCCTGTATCACCACTGAAGATAAAGACAATAAACAATTTCCCAATTCTTCCAAAAGGATTTACAGCCATTTATTAGAAGAGTTGTACATGGCGGTGAGGGGAGAGGAAACACCTAGAGATTTTGAAAGCTCGAGAACAGAAAATCTTAGATGACATCAACACCTAAGAATAACACCTTGGACTCCTTTGTAGACAGGAAGAATACATAAGCTAGGTGATAAATGGAAACTTGGTCCACTATGTCTTTCAGTAAGTAAAATGCCCACAAGCCCACACTTTTGTTATTTCCCTGTTTCCAAGTAGATAATTAGGATGATATGTAGCAGTTGGCAGATCTCTTACATTGGTACACTGACCTTTAATGTAAGAGCCACTAATGAAAGAAAAGGTGAAGTTGGAAGTCTCTGAAATTGAAGGCTCCATCCTATCCATCTTTGAAGACTTAAGTATATGGTATCTATCATATCTGAATTTATTTCAGATCTCTGCCCCCACCCAAAGCGGTGAATAATGGAAGATAATTTAACCAAATAGTAGCCCCAGTTGCAACTCAACCAAGCAGTAGTCTCAATCACAGCTTCTGTAACATTTATACTGGGAACTCACACACACACACAGCCTCTAGAGATTTTTATGGGTTATTTATCTGGCTAATGCATTAGTTACAATCCCCATTAGCACAATCATTTCCCTGTGCACATAAGGACAGTAATTTATATTCTATGATTTTCATCAGAGTTATGTTAACTGTTCTGCTCTGTCACAATATAGTTCAAAATGACCTTGATCATCTTGACATCTCAAATAACTTACATTGTCTCCACTGCACTGATGAATGGCATCATGCTAATTATACCAAGAGAACAGGATGTAACAAGTACACTAGATGCCCTCATGAGAAATATGCATGCCAAAAAATTGAGAGAAATTCTACAAAGATTGAGTAGCCTACCCACATTGAAATTTTTAAGGGTCCAGTGATTAGGGGAAAGCCAAGGGGAAGGCCAAAGTTTAATACAAAATTATTAAAGATTGTATCTTCTATCGCTAACAATGAGGCAGAGATTATACTACTTCTCTTTGGATTTTGCAGACAGCATGTACTATCTTAGAAGGCTATTGATTCTGTATAGAGCTCAGATGAAGACAGAGTTCTACAACAAATCTAGATTTCCTACCATTTAGGCATATGACCTGTTAGAGCAAATAGGACTACAATTAGGCATGATAGATAGTGTTTATTTTAAATCTTACCTTAGTTCTCCAAATATCTGTTACTTTAATTTTAGTAAAGATAGACTTACACTGTGATATTTTTCCCATGTGTCTACTTATTACATGAATGGCTAATAATGAAGCTTTAACTTTTAGCATTGTGCTTCACAAATCCTGTTTGTCATCCATGTGGCAGAATCAGACATTGTTTTCGTTGACCCATCATCAGAAAAGAGAATGCTTCCTTAACAATGTAGCATGTAGCATGTTTTGTCACAGACAAAACAAAGATACCTGAAGGGTAGAATGCCTTTGCTTTATATAATTTCCTGACCATTATTACATGAATATTATTTGATTTGGGGTAGTTTGCAGGATGGGTCAGTCAGGATTAGTCACTTTTTAGTTACATTTATATGTTTTGACATAGAAAGTTATCCATGATACTAAGAAACAAGTGCGAAGTATAACAATTTGGCAAAATGCTTATATGATAGTTATGCACTAGGCACTATTCTGAGTGCTGTGTATATATACATATATATATGTGTATATAGATTCAAACTTGTAAGTTTGTTATTATTATGTATGTTATTTTACAAATGAAGAAATTGGGATAGCTAGGATTTAAACTTAAACATTTTGACTTTGAATTGTACCTGTAAAAATTATGCTGGGTTACCTCTGTTTATATGTTGATTATTATTATCATATTTTGGTATAAAAGAAATATATAGTTCACATACTATAAGGACACACAGTGAAGTGTTAGCAAAGACTATCTCTGACAAAAGGGATCAGAGATGAGGTGGTATTATTTAAATAATCCTTCCTAGGAGTATATTTCCTGTTATGATAAAATCACTAAAAGATTACAGTAAAAGTAAAACAAACATTTTTTAAATCAGCAAATGTAAAAAAAAAATACAATCAGAAATCTAAAAGAAAACAAAATTGTATAGGAAAGGCTATGTAACAAACAGAATACCACTGAATGCATTTAACTCCTTATGATGACATACATAATAAATATTGATGTTATAAAAATAAATGTATAAAGTATTTGGAAGGTAGGGGTGAGAGGATGTGGATATACATATATGCATGTCTATCTGTATGTGGAGCAGAGAAGGGATTATAAGAGAGTTAAATGGCCATTTTCCATAGTGGATTGTAAACAGAAAATCACAAAACAAAATATCAAGCGCTAGAAAAATAATCTTAGTAAACCCTAAACAAACAAACAAAAAACACAAACACTGTAGTATGAAAAGTTCAAAAGGTTTGTTTTTTGAGAGCTACAATCTGTATTACTGAAGAATGAAAATATAGTAATAACAGTAGTGCTACCTGCCTATAAATATATACTGCAAATGCCATTAGTTACAATCCCCTTCAGAAAAGAAAAGAAAAATAAATTCCCATACAAATGAGTACAGAAATTTGTTGTTGTTGTTAGGCACCACTGAGTTGGTTCTTACTCATAATAACCTTACATATAACAGAACAAAATTTTCCTCAGTCCTATGCCATTCTCAAAATAGCAGGTATGTTTGAGACCATTGTTGCAGCCACAGCGTCAGTCTATTTTGTTCAGGATCTTCCTCTTTTTTGCTGGCCCTATTCTTTACTCAGCATCATGTGCTTCTCCAGGGATTGGTCTCAACTGATAATATGTTTATCTTTGGCTGGGTTCTCTACAGAAGCAAAACCAGTAAGGCATATAAATATATAGAGAGTGAGATTTATATCAAGGAAACGGCTCATGTAATTGTAGAGGCTGGAACATCCCAAGTATGTGGATCAGGATAGAGGTTTCTCATGATTCAGGTAGCTGCAGGGGCTGGAAAACCCAAGATCAGCAGGTTGGAGAGCAGGGATGTTCCTCACAGGCTGTGAAGATCAATGAATCCCAGGATTGGCAGGCAAGACCAAAAGGCTTCTCCTGATTCATGCAGCTGCAGAGGGTGGCAAACCCAAGACTGACAGGTCAGAGAGCAGGGCTCCCACTCACAGGCTATGAAGATCAATGAATCCCAAGACCAGCAGATAAGCTGATAGCTCAAGTCCCAAGAACAAGAGGTCAGACAAACAGGAGGCAGCTACAGGATCCAGAGCGAGCAAAAAAGCCAGAATGTCTGCTTATATTCAGATGCAGGCCACAACCCCAAGGAAACTCTCTTTCAACTGATTGGCTACTCACAGCAGATTCCATCATGAGAGTAATCACTTATAAAAACTGAGAATCATGGCCCAGCCTAGTTGACACACAATCTTAATCATCTCAGTCCACCCTTTGTCAACTTGACACATGTACACATCTCCTTAAACCATACATAATCTCTGAATAAAGACAATTATAAAGTTACACTTGAGCCTAACATGATACAACTAACACACGTACACCTGAAAATGCACTAGTGCCATTAACATCTTATATTTTATAAGTGAAGAAAACAAAAATATTTGATGCACACATACAAAGCAGAAATACTCATAACAATTGCAGTCCTCTTTCTGCAACTGGTCACGTGGCCATAACTGGTATTTAGAACTACCTTCTTCCACCACCCATTCAGTATTCCCTTTGCCCTCAGTGAGCACCTCAGCTGGTCATGGTTCTTTGCCTGGTAGGGTGACTCAAACCTTCATTTGGAAGTGTCTGGGTCATTAGTAGTCATGTTGGAATTGGGTTGCTATAGTTTTCCACTGATGTTAATCACAGGGCATAGTAGTACTAAGAGACACCCTAAGGGATCTCCTGCATTGCAGACATACTCTTCTTTACCTCCATTATGTAACATCAATCTGATTTCCTCTTGGTAATCAGAATCAATCACACCAACCAATACGGTAACTCCCTTCTTTGCCTGTTGTTCCAGAGGCATAAGGAGCCCAAAGTGGCCAGGTGGCATTCTTAGCTTCCAGTTCAATGGAATCAGTGGGAACATTCCTCTCTTTGGAACGAAAATCTCTAGACATGCAGAGCATAAGGTCACGGGGACAGGAAGCAAAAATCTTTCAAGTGGGTCACTAGGAGTAAAAGAGAGTGGTGCCACTCCCATGTCCACCTCTTGATTCCTGGCTATGAGAGAAACAGCACCATATACTGGATGTTGGTTTAGAGCACATACAGACTCCCAGAGAAAACTGCCCCAGCCCTGCAAGGTATTGCACCTAGCTGGTGCTGTAATTGTGTCTTTAGAAGGCCATTCCATCGTTCTATCAAGTCAACTCCTTCAGGATGATGGGGAACACGGTAACACCAGTGAATTCCATGAGCATGAGCCCATTGCCACACTTCATTTGCTGTGAAGTGAGTCCCTTGATCCCAGGCAATGTTGTGTGGGATACCACGATGGTGGATAAAGCATTCTGTAAGTCCACGGATGGTAGTTTTGGCAGAAGCATTGTGTGTAAGAAGGCAAATCTATATCCAGAGTAAGTGTCTATTCCAGTAAGGACAAAACATTGCCCTTCCCATGATGGAAGCAGTCCAAAGTAATCAACTTGCCACTAGGTTGCTGGCTGATCACCTTGAGGGATTGTGCTGTATCACGCACTCAGTGTTGGTCTCTGCTCCTGGCAGATTGGACACTCATCAGTGGCTGTAGTCAAGTCAGCCTTAGTGAGTGGAAGTCCATGTTGCTGGACCCATGCATAACCTCCATCTCTGCCACCATGGCCACTTTGTTCATGAGTCCATTGAGCAACGACAGGAGTAGCTAGGGAAAGAGGAAGACTGGTTTCCACAGAACGTGTCATCCTATCATTTGATTGTTAAAATCATCCTCTGCTGAGTTCACCCTTTGGTGAGCATTCACAGGATGCTCGAATATCTTCACTTCTTTGGCCCATTCAGAGAGGTCAATCCACATACCTCTTCCCCATAAATCCTTGTCTCCAATTTTCCAATGACGTTGTTTCCATGGTCTGACCATCCAGACAAACCATTGGCCACAGCCCATGAATCAGTCTACAATCGCACATCCGGCCATGTCTCCTTCAAAACAAAGTGAACAACCAGGTGCACTGCTCGAAGTTCTGCCCATTGGGAGGTTTTCCCTTCACACTATCCTTCCGAGAGATCCCAGAAAGGGGCTGAAGTGCTGTTGCTGTCCCCTTTGGAGTGGTTCTTGCATATCGTGCAGAAACATTTGCAAAATTGGCATGAGTTTTCTCTTCTTCGGTCCACTGATCATAAGGAACTCCCCATGAGGCCATAGGTGCAGACTGGGAGATGGAAAGTAATGTGATAGGCATGCAGACCACGGGCATTTGGGCCACTTTCTCATGCAACTTACTTGTGCCTTCAGGAGCTGCTCTTGCCCGATCTCGTATATACCACTTCCATTTAATGATGGAGTGCTGCTGTGCACATCCAACTTTACGACTTTGTGGGTCAGACAACACGCAGCTCATGATGGGTAGTTCAGGCCACATGATGACTTGGCGTCCCATGGTTAAGCATTCAGTCTCTATTAAGGCCTAGTAACAAGCCAAAAGTTGTTTCTCAAAAGGAGAGTAGTTATCTGCAGAGGATGACAGGGCTTTGCTTCAAAATCCTAAGGGTCTGTGCTGTGATTCACTAATAAGGGCTTGCTAAAAACTTCA
>NW_004444173.1:373129-374380 GCF_000243295.1 Trichechus manatus latirostris
GATCAGTAGCTGTATACCAGGTTCCAGGAGATGTATTAATTTACTCAAGTAATGAAACTAAATCTGGAACAGTGGCTGCAATTGGAGTCACCACCTGGTTAAGTTTTTGATAACCATAAGTCATTTCGATAATCATAAGTCATTCTCCAAGATCCACCTTTTTTTACAGAGTCCAAATAGGCGAGTTGAATGGGGATGTGGTGAGAATCACCACCCCTGTATCCTTCAAGTCCTTGATGGTGACAGTAATCTCTGCATTCTGCTTTTCCTAGTTAGGGACAGTTCTAATGGCTTCCACTTGGCTTTTCCTATCATAATAGCCCTTACTCTATTTGTCAGTGATCCGATGCGGGGGTTTTGCCAGTTGTTGAGTATATCTGTTCCAATTATGCATTCTTGAACTGGGGAAATCACTACAGGATTGGTTCAGGGACACAGTGAACCCACTGTGAGATGGACGTGAGCCAAGACTCCATTAATAATCTGACCTCCATATGTCCCCACTCTGACTGGTGAGCCACAGTGACATTTTGGGTCTCCTGGAATTAGAGTCAATTCAGAGCCAGTATCCAATAGTCCCCAAAAAGTCTGATTATTTCCTTTTCCCCAATGAACAGTCACTCTCATAAAAGGTCATAAATCCCTTCGTGGAAGGCTGGAAGAAAGATTAACAGTAAAAATTTTTGGTAATATATTGCAGTCCTTCCTCAAGGGGACCCGGCCTCCCCTTCATTCCAGGCGTCATGGGTCTTTAAACTTGCTCAAATCTGGCAATTGAAAGAGGGACCGTGATGCTCTGTTCTGGTGATTCGAGTTAGACTCTGTTCACCTGACCTAGAATTCATCCGTTTGTACAGATCACATAAATATTTAGTAGATTTCCTATCTATTTCACTCCTAGGGACACCGTGACTAAGTAGCCAACACCACAAGTCCATACGAGTCAGACTGTTCTGATTACTGCTTTGACTCGGTTGTCCATTACTGTAATCACGCCCACCTTGTCTTTGTCTATTGAGTGCCACCACTTAGCCGCTACTACCATGATGTCCAATCAGCCCCCATTGTAGTTAGGTGTCTTAATTCAGTTAGAGCAGTTTCCACGTCAAATCTGACTTACATAAAATAGCAATCACAGCAGTCTTCAAGGATGCTAGAGCTCCCTTCACAAATTTGTTAATCACAGTTGTGGTAAAAAGTGTGTCGTCTGGGCACTCCATGTGTGGGTCTGTGGGTCTAACCTGATAAATC
>NW_004444173.1:376475-377394 GCF_000243295.1 Trichechus manatus latirostris
AAGAGGTTTTTTTGCAGCAGATTTGCCCATTGCAATATGTCATTTGATTTCTTGACTACTGCTTCCATGGATGTTGATTGTGGATCCATGTAAAATGAAATCCTTGACAATTTCACTATTATCTGTTTATCACAATGTTGCTTATTGGTTCAGTTTTGAGGATTTTTGATTTCTTTATGTTGAGGTGCAATCCATACTGAAGGCTGTTGTCTTTGATCTTCATCAGTAAGTGCTTCTAGTCCTCTTCAGTTTCAGCAAACAAGGTTGTGTCATCTGCATATCGCAGGTTGTTAACGAGTCTTCCTTAGAACTTGTACACAGACAAGAGGCAGTCATTTACACAGAACAAGGGAGTACTGCATGGTTTAAAATCAGAAAATGTGTGCACCAGGGTTACATCCTTTCACCATACTTATTCAGTCTGTATGCTGAGCAAAAAATCCCTGAAGTGTGGCTATATGAAGAAGAATGCAGCATCAGGATTATGGGAAAACCCATCAACAACATGCTATACACAAATGACACAATGACAGCAATTTACATTTTCTATTTTGAATGAGAGTTATCTTTACTCTCCTCCTCTGTCACAATGTGGTTCAAAATGACCTTGGTCATCCTGACTTTCCATACAACTCATAATGTCTTCACTGTATTGATGTATGTCCACATGGATATAATTGAGAGATAGGCTTTTTGATCAACTGCTGCTCAACTAGCAATGAAGACACCATCACTAGTAACAGGTGGACCACAGATGGAGCTAGGTACTAGATGGCAGCATTTTTTTCTGTCTCTTTTCTTTTCTTTTGTAGTCTAGTTAAAGGTTTGTCTATTTTATTGATCATTTTGAAGAACCAACTTTTGACTTCACTGATTCTCTCTATTGTTTTTTATTTCATATTTCATTTATCTCTACTCT
>NW_004444173.1:379685-381586 GCF_000243295.1 Trichechus manatus latirostris
GTGTGACCCCACAGCTTTCAAATAGCACCAAGCTGTAGAAGGGATGAAGGGTGGCATATGAAAAACAAAACTTTTCTACCATTTTGACATCATCTTTTTCTTGATTCAGCATTTGCTTAGTTGATGTAACCATATGACTTTTTTTTCAGAGTCCTGAAAAACTTGATTTTTAGAAGTGTGGTTTTTAACACTTTTCCCAGTAGAAAACTGGAATTGATATTCCAGTAATAAGGAATTTGCCGTCAGGTACAGTACGTTAATATTTCATGAATATAGGAGAGATAGTAACTATGATGAGGATTTGAGTGGCTGTTGCTATGTACAATTGATGTCTTGAAAAAGTATAAGAAAGGGATTAGAGTAATTAATTAACAATTAAATCCTTGCAGGAAAGCCAGATTGCCTTCTTGTTAGTATATAAAAAGACTCAAAAAATCTGTAGCCAGAAGGAAGAAAAAGCTGAAGACTTAATCCTAAAAGTAGTAAAGCTCCAAAGAAGGTTAGTTTGTCAAGTTATGTTAGACTGTATGCTAAGACTAGGCTCTGGTTGGGAAAAAAATGAGGTCCTGAAACATGGAACGGGTTACTGTGTCCCACAGTCTTGGAATCTTTGAATTCTCCTGAGCTCTCTGAGTTTGCAGTAGTGGCCTATTCCTTCCTATTAAGAGTTCAAACAAACAAACAAACCGAAACTCACTGCCATCGAGTTGATTCCAACTTACAGTGACCCTAAAGGACAGAGTAGAACTGCCCCATAGAGATTCCAAGGCTGTAATCTTTACAGAAGCCGACTGACACATCTTTCTCCCATATTAAGAGTTAATGTATTCCTATTACTGTCGACACTTAACCATCAGAAACCAAGCCAATCACCTAATAAAATCCCATAATTACCTGCCAGTTTCCAAGGTGGAGCTAGTATTGATACGTGGAACACATTGACTGAAGGGGAAGTAGGTGCCCAGTGGGAAAAATTTTGCAATACAATGACTCCTCTGCATGATAATGATTCCACCAGTCCTTCCACAAAGGGACCTACAGCCATTTACTCAGGTAAATATGTGACCGGTAATGGGACGTACCAAAATATTTTGAAAACTGTTGGACACAGGTTTCAATTTGATGTCGATATGCATCACACCAGAGTATCATGGTGAGCCCCTTGTTAAAGTGGGGACATATAGGACATCTGGATATATGAACATATGGTGTGGGCTGGGCTCACAGTGGGTCCACTGTGTCTGCAACCACCAGGTGATCATCTCTCCAGTTCTCAAAAGTGTAATTAGAAGAAACATAATACGTACCTGGCAGAATCTTCTATTTGTTTCTTAGCTTCCAGGGTAAAAACAACTATAGTTAGTAAGCTCTGGTGGCAACCTCTAAACCTGCCACATGTTGTGAAGAAGATATTTTCATATTTATGCATAGTCAGGAATTTCTGATCAAATAAAATTGATACATTATACAGATACAGAATACCTCATCTCCAGATCCATTTGTTCTTTACATTCTAATGGTGTCAGAGGTGGAGCCATGTGCCCATGTGCTTATATTTCAAAGGTAATAATACCCTGATAATACAGAGGTCCCCAGGCTGCAGAAAATTCCACGGCAGCTTGCTTGGCCGGCCTTGCCATTTCCAGTTCTGTTGCTTGTCTGGTTCTGTGATCTGCATCAGAATTTCAGTTCCTTTGCTTGGCCTGCCTCATGAAAATCCTGGTGCCTGAGCAGTATGATTAAGAACTGTGATGATTAAGATTGTGTGTCAACTTGGCTGGGCCATGATTCTCAGTGTTTTGGCAGTTGTATAATGTTATGATCACTTCCCTGTTGAAATCTGATGTGTGATCACCCCCATGATGGAATCTGCTGAGTGGTACCAGTGGAGGTGGGGCCTG
>NW_004444173.1:382537-383752 GCF_000243295.1 Trichechus manatus latirostris
GGTGACATCTGTCCTTATTGCATTACCTCAGGGGGATTGTGGCACCGGAAATCTGTATGGCTATTGCAATAAAAATAATATGTCTGATCTTTAATCCAGAAACCCTGTGTTTGCTTTCAGGACAAAATAAATAAATGTAGATATTAAATATGTACCAACTCCTAGCCAATAAAAAATATATTAAATCTAAGGGAAAATGACAGAAGTTGGTATAACTCTTAAAGACCTACAGTATCAAGGATATAGATCATATCATATCTCACATCTATCATATCTAGATGTGACCTAATTTACCAGACTGGCCCCAGCAAAAGCCAGATAGAACCTGGAGGATGACAGTGGATAACTGAAAACTCAACCAAATAATAGTCTCAATTGCAGTTGCTCTACCAGATGTGGTATATTTGCTAGAGCAAATTAATATGGCTTCTGGCACATGGTATTCAGCCATTGATCTGACAAATTGGTTCTTTTCCATTCTTATCAGAAAAGAGGATCAAAAACAGTTTGTATTTTCTTTGACCAGAGCTCAATATTCAATCACCTTCATGATCAGGGCTATGTTGTTTCTCCCACCCTCTGTCTTAATGCTACCATAGAGACCAGCACAAACTGGGCATCCTACAAAAATTATATCCTCAAACTCTACGGATAACATCATGCTAATCAATCAAAAGGCTTGTAATTGGAGGCATATTAAGACACATGCACTTGAAAGGGTTGGAGTTAAACATTATCGAGAAAGAAGAATCAGCCACATAAGTGGATTCCATAGTCTGGGGAATGCTGGGAAGTGAAATAAAATGAATGTTGGGGAATGAAAGTTTTATTGATCCCATAGCCTGGGAAATGCTGGGACATATCCTTCTCAGTAAAGGTCTAATACTCTTCATTATAAAGAAGGAAGCACAATATTTGGTAGAGACTATTCTTCAAGTTCCAGAGGCAGGATATTTCATAACTAAGAACACTAAACTGATCCAGGTACTGAGTGACATAAAATGCTACTAGCTTTGAGTAGGGCACAGAATAGGCAAGGGTCTAAACAGTGGTGCATGAGACCTGATACTTACCAAATGACACCGACACCCTATGGTTTTAGAGGTTGTCATGGTTTGAATTATGTCCCCCCAAAAATTGTGTATCAATTTGACTAGGCCATGATTCCTGGTACTGTGTGATTTTCCTGTATGTTGTAAACCTGGGAGGATGGGT
>NW_004444173.1:384617-387130 GCF_000243295.1 Trichechus manatus latirostris
AGAATCCTGGAGGAGCTACTACAAGAACTAGTATGAAGAAGTGGATCACTGTATCAGAAAGGGGCAAACTGTAGCGGATTATGTTATGCATCACCCAGACTCCCTGTTAGGAATAAAATAACTTACCCTCATCCACCTTAGTTCCTTGGAGTACTCCAACAGACAGCTCTTAATTGTCAGCCCTCCTCTGGATTATTCTTAGCTAAAGAAAATAGCTTTGCTTAAGGTCACACCCCCTATCTGAGGCAGCCCACTATAAATGACTGCTTTAGATGAAGGTGCAAGGGCTCAGCCTCCTTACTCCAGGTCAGGACTATTCTGAACAGCCCATTCCAGATTCAGGGGGCCCCTTGTAAATGGCTGAGGTTTTCATTGAGATTGCATGGCAATTGTTATGGATAAACTGTGTCTCCCCAAAATACATGTTGTAAATCCTAACCCGTGTAGTGATTATTATCCCACTTGGGAATGGATTTTCTTTTCCATGTTAATGAGACTGTATTAGTGTAGGGTGTGTTTTAAATCAATCTCTTTTGAGATATAAAAGAGACTAAACAAGCAAGCAAGAGAAGGAGAGATGAGGGAAGAGAAATGTCAAGCTACTTGAAGATCATTCAGGAACAGAAGCTCAAAAGAGACAAGGACCTTCCTCCAGAGCCAACAGAGAGGGAAAGTCTTTCTTTAGAGCTGGCACCCTGAATTTGGACTTCTAGCCTCCTAAACTGTGAGCAAATAAATTTCTGTTTGTTAAAGCCACCCATTTGTAGTATTTCAGTTATGGCAGCACTAGATAATTAAGACAGCAACTTAACTTCTTCCTCTGTCCAATAAAAAACCAAAGCCAAACCCATTGTCTTTGAGTCAATTCCAGTTCATAGTGACTCTGTATGACAGGGTAGAACTGCCCCATAGGGTTTCCAAGGAGCAGCTGGTGGATTCAAACTGCTGACCTTTTGATTAGCTCTTAACCACTGCTTCACCAGGACTCTTTTTTCTTCTGCTTCAAAGATTTTTTACCTCATGTATATTCTCTAATAAGCTTCTTATGCTATTCTCCATCTCGGAGTTTACTACCTGGGGAACCCATCTACTCTAACAGATTAATGGGATGATGAGTTAGGAGAAGAGGAGTAGGGAGACAATGAAGTGTAACTTGGTTTATCATACTCACTGTTCCCAGAGACAAGGAGGCACAGTATGCCATGATGCAAGGCCAAATACGGGGTTGCACCCTGGGACAAGGTAAAACCAAACAAGAATTGTAGTAACGGGCTCATATAGGGCAAACAGAGAAGAATTAGCTAGGTTTCATGAGTTTTCTGGGAATTGGGCATTTTTAAAAATTCTGCAGGCTCAAGGGGTATAAGGGTTGTCCGTAGATGTTGAGTACCTGGTCCCAGGAAGTTTAGGACAGGTACTTTGTGGCCCAGGAGTGTGAAACCCTGATAATAGGAGTAGTTGGAGACTGGACTTAATCAGCTCCTGGAGAAGGGAAATGGACTGTCCTCCAGCCAGTGCTCAAAACTGTCAAAAAGAAAAAAAAAGGGACTGGGGCAAAAATTATATCACACCAACTTTCAAGAATAGGCAAGTATAGGTAAATGATTCAAATGATCACTTTTATACTTTTGACTTAATTGTTTTGTATTTTAAAATTCTTGCACACTAAGATCTTGCGATATTTGTTTTCTTGATTAACAGCATTAGCATGTATGGGAATGATAGCATGGTCTGTAATGTATTCCTTTCCACACAACATTTAGTTCAGCATGAATTTTTAACATTCTCTTTCTTGAAACATTGTGATGACATATAATGCTAGCAAAGTGAGCATGTTCTTAATTCTGTGTAATCTGTCAGCATAACCAACACTGTGCCAAACCCAAGATATTTAACAAGACAGTTCAGTAAAATTATTCTTTGTTTTTGTTAGCAACACAATTCTTTTGTTTTACTTTGTATTATTTGAGTTTTATAACATTTAGAAACAAAAATAAAAGCAAGAATACTACTGAATATACAGGTTCGTAGAAAATTGATGTTTTCTTTAAATTTAATATTTATTGTCTTAAAATTATTTGTCAGATGGAGATAGAAAGTATATTTTCTCCCTAAGGCATTTTATCTGATCTGAAAATAAATAAATAAAAGAATAATATTTCCAGTGGATATTTTACACAATGTACAGTGTCGAATGTATATAAATAAATTGCAAATGATTTCCATAAATTTAACCTCGGAACTCACAAAAAATTATTTTATATTTCTGAGAAAGTACTATTCTTATAGTGCTATGAACTAGGTAATTAAGGATAGTAAATAAAAATAATATTATTCATGTTGAATAATTTTGCATTCATGTAATATGTATAAAATACCTTTTTATATGACAATCATAATGATCACTTTTGACTCTCATATGTTTTTGATTGAGTTTTATTTTGAGTATAAAAATACCTTTATAAAATGACACTAGTTATCCAAATATTAAAGTATACCAAGGTAAGATCTAA
>NW_004444173.1:387864-392511 GCF_000243295.1 Trichechus manatus latirostris
AGCCATTAATGATCCAAAATCATCTGTTTCAGGTGAACAATTTTGGATGTCATTTAGTGTACTTCTAAGGAGTAACAATGGAATCGGCAATATAATTGTAACCTTGCCTACAACAGTGACCTCAATAATAAATGTTTCGTTTGACCTTTCCTCTTCCTTTGTCCACTCTACTTGCTCCTGAAATCCTGCCTCTTGGAATCATCATACAAACTGACTAACTGTAGCCAAGTCCCCTTTTCACTTTCACCTTTCAGAAGAAACACTTTGATGCTTTATAGAGGAAATAGATCTAGAAAGTAGTCTCTCAAGATGGATTTTTGGAAATGGATTACTTTCAAGTCCAAAGGGGAGTCCAAAGGGGCAGAAAAAAATTCTATTGCTGCTGTAATTTAGGCTGGTGATAGTCACTTGAGTGCTACCATAACACAATTACAAAGGCTAATGTATGATGGCTTTTGACTAAGTAGAGGTGAAAGGTGAGTCATTGAATTCTTAAATAGCTCTAGCACTTGAAATATTGATTAAGTATAACTGAAGGATTTTTAGACTTGACTAAATTTTATTAATAACCTTAGAAACCTTGAAGAAAGTTGAATTGTTTAAGCCTCTTATTATATATTTATTTATTTTTATCAACTTCATGTATGCTACTAAGTACAGCCAGAATGCTCATTAACAACAAGGATGGGGAGACTTTGTCTCACATACTTTGGGCATGTTATCAGGAGAGGCCAGTCCCTGGAGAAGGATGTCACGCTTGGTAAAGTAGAAGGTCAGGGAAAAAAAGGAAGACCCTCAATGAGATGGATTGACACAGTGGCTGCAACAATGGACTCAAGCATAACAATGATTGTGAAAATGGCATATGACTGGGCAGGGTTTCTTTCTGTTGTGCATGGGGTTTCTATGAGTCAGAACCAATTCAATTGCACCAAACAACAACATATCCTATTAAAGCCAGAAAACCTCTGGGGAAACATTTAAAGAGTCTCTCAAACCCTGAAGCTGAAGGAAAACTTGGCTGAAAATCAGTTGCAAGACTTACCCGTAAGTTTAGAAGAATTTCAAGAGATGGGATGTGCACTTTTGACAGGTCTTCTGTGAGGAATTCACAGGTCTTGCATAAAGGAGACATGCTGAAACTGTCCTTTCAAGATGTTTCCCTTATATTTAGGTTTTAGCTTGTCTTAGTCATCTAATGCTGCTATAACAGAAATACCACAAGTGGATGGCTGTAACAAAGAGAAATTTATTCTCTCACAGTCTAGGAGGCTAGAAGTCCAAATTCAGGGTGATATCTCAGAAGAGATTGGCTCTCAAGACACAACCCAGTCCTGTAGATTGAATCCAGCCTCGTCAATATAACTGCCACTGATAATCCCACCTCATCAACATCACAGAGATAGGATTTACAACACGTAGGAAAATCACATCAGATGACAAAACTGTGGCTAATCACACAATACTGTGAATCATGGCCTAGCCAAGTTGATATTTTGGGAGGACACAATTCAATCCATGACATAGCTGTTTGATTATCATATGTCTGGGCATGGTTTTCTTTGAATTTGTCCTGTTTGGGTTTTGCTGAGCTTCTTGAATCTGTACATTTGTGTATTTCACCAAATACAGAATGTTTTCAGTTATTATTTCTTCAATTGTTTTTTCCTTCCCAGCTTCTTTTTTTAATCATTCAATAGCAGAGTTGGATGCAGAACTTTTGATATTAGACCTTTTGATATTTTTCCACTAGGCAGGGAGTCTTTGTTCATCATTTTCTGCAAAACAACTATAAAAACAGACAAAAGATATGACACAATTATTTTCAGGCATTGAAAAGCAGACAACGTAGAACTGTGATTGTTTGATGGAAGAGAAATACATGGGGAAGAAACCCTTATAACACCCTGACTTTTTGCTGGGTGGGGGTACACTGTAGACTGTGGTATAGAAAATAGAGCTCAAGTAGAGCACATTACTCAGGCTAAGCAGAGAAGAATACATTGAAGTTTGAAGCTCCTTAACACAGCTAAAATTTGAAGGAAATGTACTGAAGAGGTTGGAGCTGCTAAGAAGAGGACGTCAAAATTCTGCATATTGGCTCTTCATAGTTTCTTAGCTCAGTTCTGGGCTGGTCATGCAAAGGCAAAGATCCATAAGACCTAATGAAAAGTGATTGTTGTGTAGCTGAAAGCTAAACAGTGCTCTCAGAACTGATATAGGTTTGGGAAGTGTTAGAGTCTTGGCTCAGCCAGAATGCAGAGACATCACTGAACACTTCAAACATTCAATTAATACCTCAGAAAAGCCACAGTTTAGGTGAAAGAAGTATTATTTAGAGAAAAGTACAAACCCCAGGACTAAGTACAAAACCAAAATTAACTTATCTAAATAAAGAATAAAATGAGGCATGAAAGTATCAAGACAGTCCGTCGATGATTTAATTGCTTGCCAAAACAGAGGCCAGTGCTCTTTAAAGACAACAATTTACATACTGCAGACTCCTTATGATCTATCATATACAATGTTCACCATACTTTAAAAAATTAAAAAAAAAACAAACACTAGACTTACAAAGAAGCAGGAAAATGTGACCCATAAAAAAAGAAAAAATAATCATAAATAGAGGCCAAAAAATGCCCTGGATCTTGGAATTATCAGGCAAGCGCTTTACAACAACTTGAGAAATACACCCAAGGACTTAATTAAAAAGATAAACACAATCAGTAAATAGATGGGAGTGGAAACTATAAAAAAGAACCGGATGGAAATTCTGTACTGAGAAGTAAAATATCTCTAATAATAAAATTCCTTTATATCATATCAGCATAATTAATACTGCAGAAGAAGTCAGCAAATTTAAAGAAAAAATATAGATAGTATCTAATATGAAGAAAAGAGATAAAAAAAATTAAAAAGTATAAATGCAGCCACAACCTCTAGAACAATATCAAGCAGTCAAACAAATATAATTTAATTAGAGTCTCCGAAGGAGATGAAATAATACGAGGCAGAAATAATGGCTGAAAACTTTCCAATTTCATTAGAAAATCTAAATCCACAAATCAAATATCTAAGAAAACCTTAAGTAGGATATATAAAGGAAAATTACACCTCTGTACCTGTGGTCAAACTGGACCAGAGACTTCTGCAGGCTTACATCCCAAGAACCAGAAGTCATGTGGTGAGAAGAGTGCAGGGTCAAGAGAGAGAACTTTGTCAGAACATTCACTTAATATTGGAGGTAGGCCACACCCCCAAAGAAACTCCTCTTTCAACAAGCTAGCTGCTCACATCAGATCAAACAATGGAAGATGATTCATAGTGTCTGCTACCCACTAAGAACCATAGCCTAGCCAAGTTGATGCATAATATTAACTATCACAATATATTTTTCTATTTTGAAGTATTTCCTAGGAATATATATTGAGAGTGAGAAGATAATTAGATTAAGAGACCTGAATTTTTATGTCTCTTAACATCTCTTCCTGCACAAATTTCCAAGTACATTGAAATAATATATGATGCACAAATGATGTCTAAGTGTATCAATATACAAAATAATTTAATATTTTGATTTTTTTTAATGAACATCTGAAAAAATTACTCAAAGTATTCATTTTGCATAATTTCGATATACAGTTAGGGTGAATATTTAGCCATATATTTTGTTATATATTATGTAACTTCTATTAATTATTCATATTTAACCATTTGTCAGTTACCCTTTTTGGTTTAATAGTTTTTGTAGTGATTTTCTTTAATGAAAACAAAGAGATTCTTATCTAAGGCATTAAAAATTAACTTGGAGAGAAGCTATGTATATATGAAAGAAGAGTTTGGAGGTTGAATCGGTGTGATTTGTTAACAGATTTAGTGTGTGGGAAAGATCTTGCAAGACATAAATTAAAAGACTGGATGATTGCCCTACAGCTAATTAAGAGATTATGTAAAAGAAGAGCAACACCAGGAGGAGTCGAGTTTTGTGCATGGTAAAGTGAATAAGCCTGGGAGAAAGTCATGCTAACCAGACACTAGTATATACAAGTTTAGAGCTCAGTGAAGATGTCAAGGAAGGAGAAATGTATATATTTTTGTGAGTCACCAGTATAACTATGGAGCATCTTGGTGTCTAGGGAGGAGAGTGTTAAATAAAAATATTTAAAAAAAAAAGATAAAAGAAAGAACCTTAAAATTTGCATAGTTAAGGGGAGGATAAAAGAAGGTAAGGGACTACAGTGGAATGGTGGAAAATGAAAACTGAGTAACAAAGGGATAGCGTTCAACAATGTAAAGAGATCAGATAATATAAGAGCTTTTAAGTGCATGTTGAAATCTACAGCACCAGGGTTGGCGTGCCCTTTGCCCATACAGTATCAATAAACTTAAATAATCAGAAATAAGATTACAACTGAAATCTGAATATCCTGAATGGAATGTGAGAAATATAAATAGCAGAATGTTCTTTTGAGATACAAGTTTAGAGAAATATCCAGGGTCAATTATATTTTGATGAGAAAGACATGAACGTATGTATAACCCTAAAATAATGTTCAAGTTAGCTGTAGAACTTGTTACTGCAGGTGAATGACCAGCACACACAATGTAATAAAGTCACTAGGAAGATCAAAGTGAAGGGATCCAGAC
>NW_004444173.1:400521-402387 GCF_000243295.1 Trichechus manatus latirostris
CCTATAGAGCACAGATCTACTCATGGGATTGTCATGAATCAGAATGGACTTGTTAGCAGCTGTTTTTTGTTTTTTTTTTTAACATCAGGTAATTAAAAGGCAAGGGAGGAAAATGTTCCCAGGACAGGAGAGAGAAAGGTGAAGTTGCCAAAAACTAGAGAAAAGATTATATTCCTTGGATTTTCAGTGTGATGTTAATGAGCCCTTTCTTTCCCCATGAGCTGATAGAAATAGAAAGGTAGTTTAGATTGAGGTATGAATGGTTGATTAGAAAAAAAATAAACTGGTTTAGGGATTTTGCACGTTTGTCTACTCCTTCAATTATTTTTTACCCTGAATATTCCTTTTCTATCTATTCATTTTTCCAGCTTACTTCTCTCAGCTAATAGTCCCTGTTTCCTAGCACATTCGGATTGATTTTTGTTTTATTGCAGGAGTTCTCATAGGCCAGGGCTCAACTACAGAATTTTTAAACCTTGGGTCAAGTGCCTGTCTTGGCTGTGATCAGCTATAGCTCTATGGAGGGGTTGAAATTGTCTGAATAGAAGAGTCTCTTCATGATGGCTGTGGGTTGTGCTGGATCACTTAGAAGAAACTGATCATAGAGCAATTGATATGACTTTACTTTAAAGTATATTTATACTTCTTTGCAAAGTTCATTTAGTGTAATTCATTAATTAATTTATTCTCATGATTTAGTTAATAAGTTTTATTTGCACTCCCAGTATCAAGAGACTTCAATGTTGTTTCTCGGTGTTCTGACTTTCTTAACTGTCATTTATATTGTACCAATGTCCAAAGCTCAAGATATCAGTTAGATTGTGTTTCTTGCACACACACAAACACACACAGTCTTACCCATGCATACACGTTGATAGTCCCTGTTTAGACTTCAAGGCACATAATAAATCTATAGCACTGCTTGGAGCCAGTGCCTGAAAGAATGAAGATGTAATGGTGTGGATAAATAAAATTCATTCCAAGAACAATTGGACCCTTGCAGCGTATTTGCTACTTGAATCCTTGTTATGGGAAGGAACTAATTGCACCCAAAGATAATTTCAGTTGTTGTATTTTTTAATTTATTTGCCACTATTTAAGTATGGATGATCAAATCTCAAATTAGGTAAAACAGGGGTTTATTTAGTTTTAAAATTTCACCATAGTTATAAATTCATGTTTCTCAAAACTGTATATATAAATGAAAGAAACTTAGACATTTCTTTAAAAATTTACCATATCAGCCTTCCTAAGACTACACTTCCTAAGATCACAATTAAACCGAAATGTTGGCAACAATAGCATTTAAAATCTTCAAATGGATGTTTCTCTTCTTTGAGAAATATCTTATCAGTATCTGTATCCTAAAATTTATTTGCTTCATTTTATGCCATATAAATTTACCCAAGTTTAAAACCTTAAGTACATGATCTTTCTTTCTTCAGAGCCTTGTGAGAAACAATGGGTAAACTCGGGAAAATATTTGTCAAATTTTTAAATTATCAGGCTCATTTGAACTGTCTGGTTGGATAAGTTACTGTCCATTTTCTCATGTATCTCCCCAATTATCTGTTTATGTTAAATTAGACCACACCAAGATCAAGAACACTCGGGTAGAGTGGTTGCCCTTCGGGATTCCCAAGTTCATCCTTTCAAGCCACTATTTCTATTCCCAAGGTTTTTCTTTCTTGCTTTCTTTCTGTATTCACACCCTTTAAAAGAAACGTTCTGTATAATAGCACTAATTTTAAAACTGTCAAAGAGACAGTCAAATGCATTGTGTAAAAGCTCAATTTTAAACCTGGTTAGTGTCAGGATGAATTGTCTTATCAAAGAACGTGTGAAAAATGTCCTATTTCCAAATCC
>NW_004444173.1:403293-406261 GCF_000243295.1 Trichechus manatus latirostris
CGGATGTCTAAAATAGGGAAATATTCGCCTTTATGTGTTAAAAATCACCTGTCTACTACTTGATTTTTCTTTTTTCCATTCACTAAAATGTGTTTCCCTAGCATTGTTCGCTAGTCTCTTCTTTGCTACATTGTACTTTTCTCTTCACTGTGTTTTTCCATCCCAGAGCTTCAACCCTACCTATGTGTGACTGCCCCATCTGTCTATACCTACAGCTTCTTACTCTTACAGTGACAATTTTACAGAAGTCAAACCAGAATCTCTACTTAGAGGTCTTCAAACACGTCCAAAATTAAACTCATCAACTTCTAAAACTCCTCTTTCTGCTCATTAGTTTACTTTTTTATTAATGGCATTAATACCCTCATAGATATCCAAACTTAAGGTTTTTAAAATAATTTGATTCCTTCTTTTCTTGCCTACCTGTAGTCCTCTTCCTGCCTATTACTCAATTCTATCCCCTCCTCTTTCTTGATTCTTACAGTTTCTACTAAAATACAAGTACTACTAAAATACAAGTACCCTTGCCCGGGCTATTGTTACTGTCACTTCACTGATTTTCCAGCCCTTCAGCTCTTCCAGAGAATCTATTTAATATTCAAATACAAAAGAAACTGTATAGGACAGAGCTTTAATCATTTATTTTCCTTTCTCAAATATTTTGATGACTTGTATGTTAAATAAACAAAGTGAAAACTCCCTATCTTGGTGCTACACGCTCTCAACCTAATACATCTTTCTAGCTTTATTTATTTCAGCCAATCAAAATAAACCCATGTTACTCATATGTGCCTCATGATTAAGCCTCTGATCTCACGGTAGACGTCAAAGTGAATACAGACCTGTCCAAACCCTCTGCACACTTCATATCGAGGTTCAGATACAAAGTCCCCTGAGAATTCTATCCTGAAAATATAAAAATAATACTATTCTTCTCTCTTGAATTATCCTAACTCTTCTGTTAACCCCTTATGACATGTTACTTTTCAACTTAAGTTATAGTTATCGTATGTCATTTCCCTTCAGCATAGTCTATTCATTTTCAGATACCTCACTCATCATACCTAGTAGAGCTTACACTGAATGTCATAAATTCACAGTCAGTCTTTGTTAAATGAATTATAAATACGCACTTTAAAAACTGGAAAGATTATATATTTGCTTTATATAGGTTCACAAGGACCACTGTCCTTATTTAAAAATAAAAAAAGAGGAGGAAAATTATTATTAAGGGATCCATTTTGATAGTTTATTAACAGGTTTGCAAGTTCCATTTTGTGTATTAGGGTAAGTCAAGAATGGGGGATATTTTCAAAATGAAAACATGTTACCTATCCTTAAAAGAGGAGCCCTGGTGGCACAGTGGTTAAAGCCTTGGCTGCTAACCAAAAGGTTGGCAGTTCAAACTCACCAGCTGCTCTGCAGGAGAAAGATTTGGCAGTCTGATTCCATAAAGATTTATAGCCTTGGAAGCCCTATGGGGCAGTGCTATTCTGTCCTATAGGGTCTCTACAAGTAGGAATTGACTTGATGACAGTGGCTGGAATCCTTAAAAGAAGATGAGAAAAGGAATATCTCTCAATTTTTATTCACACTGAAGAAAAAAAAACAGCCATACTATATCTAACTTTTAAAATAAATCTATATTATTGTTGGACTCTGAAATAAAACTGTAAAAAGATCTTCTTTTTTTGTTTGCACAGGAAATGTTAGATTTTTTTCCCATGGTACAACTGCTAAGTTCTGTATAGTAAACACTGCTTAGAAATTGTAAGTGTGATTAAAGCATGTTGCCTCCAGGACACCTTGGCGCGCTGACAAACAGTCAGAGCGTTCAGAAGGTAATTGGATAATTTGGAAATAACCTGTGGAATTCCTATAATTTTAGAGTTTTTAAGGTGGCAGTGTGAAAGAATGTAACAAAAAACTCTCAGTCACACATGAAGCTACTTCAGATAATCAGGTTTCATGGAAAATTTGCCAGTCTAATTTGGAAAGTCACACAAAGTACAGTTACAAATCACACAAAATATTACCCATTAATTAGATTTGGCTATTTTATAAGATGCAGCAATTATCAATTCCCCCAATTAGCAGGGGCATGTAATCAGTGAAAATGTGATATTTAGATGCATTAATAATACTGAAGATAAATGGTAGTGAGTAAATGCTTAAGCACTATTAATTTTATCGGTGAACTCTGATTGACAGACAAGAAATAGCTAGAATGCATGGTTGCACTAAAAATGTTCAGCAATCATATTGATTGGCTTCATTTTATGATTATAAAATATAAGAGCATCTTTAATGTTGTCCAGCAATCACATTTCATATATCTGGGATTCATTCTCTTCTTTCTAGATAAATACTTTACAATTTATACAACTCTTCAACACCACTTGTCTTTTCCTTGTTCTTAGCTGAGTCCTTCTTTCCACTTTAAGGGGAAAATAGAATCAATCTGGGAGAACTTCCATAAGCTTCCACCACCACAGCCATCCTCCTTCAAGTATCTGAATCCATCTACTCTGCTATCCTGCCTCTTACAATGGAGACATTTTCCATATGTCTCCTAAGGCCAACCCCACAACAGATTTATGAGATCACATCCTCTATTGCCTACTAAAGATATTTCCCTAGTTGGGTAGCTTTTCCTTTCCCACACGGTATTTCTAGTGGATACTTGTCTTTAGCATACAAAAGTGCCTTTGCACTCCCTGTTCCTCTGCCCGGACAGATGCTCCCACCTCAATATCCACTCAGTCTTTCCCTTATCACCTAGCACTGGGTTCAGGGATACCTAATTTTCTAGTTTTTGAAAAGAATCTGCAAATAATTATTGTGCCATGGACAACTAATTCAAATGTAATTTTTGGAAATAAGCACTGAGATTACTCTCACATGAACATAACTATTCCTCTTGCTGCATATATTCATAGTGGTAAACTGTGTGAATTCTGAAAAAAAA
>NW_004444173.1:410152-436880 GCF_000243295.1 Trichechus manatus latirostris
ATACCAGGGAAATTGTCTGTGAAAAAATCTTCAACAATTCTCTCTGTATTTTCTGTTATCCTCCCCTGTTCTGACATTCCAGTCACTTGTAGGTTATTCCTCTTGATAGAATCTCACATAATTCTTAGAGTTTCTTCATTTTTAAAAATCCTTTTATCAAATTCTTCCTCAAATAAGTTGGTGTCAAGTGCTTTATCTTAAATCTCACTAATTCTGACTTGCATTGCTTAAATTCTGCTCCTATGACTTTCTATTAAGTTGTCTAATTCTGAAATTTTATTGTTAATCTTCTGGATTTCTGATTACTCTCTTTCCATGGATTCTTGCAGCCTGTTAAATTTGTCATTATGCTCTTCTCTAATCTTCTTAAGTTCATGGCTGTAATCTTAATGGAAGCAGACTGGCAGGCCTTTCTTCTGTAGCACTGCTGGGTGAGTGAAAACATTAAACTTTGGACTCCTTTAAACACCTTCAACTAACTCACTCACATCAAGGGTCTAAAAAGATTAGGAGTAGATTGAGATGAAAGAATACTTATAGAGAAGATTCTTTGAAGAAAGATGCAAGTGTGCTGATTCTATGTAAAAATACGGAATGGTCACGAGGCTATCCATGTATGAGGATCTTGAATTGTATGAATAAAATGTTTGATATGTGTCCCTTGCAGTTTGGGGGAAACAGCATAGAGAGACTTCATTTTCATTTTGAAATTTATAGGCTAGTGTCAGGTTGTGTGACTCCCATTGACAAGAAACAGGAAGGAGCTGGTGTGTGATTGACCTACATTTTCTTGCATGGCCACCCCACTTTGTCCTTGCCTTCCTTCATTCTGTTTTCATTTCGCATCCAGACTGAGTTAAAATATCTTGGATTAAGACATTTCTCTGCTCAAAGCCCTCAAATGACATCTCGTTTCGTTTAGAGTAAAAGTCAAAATCCTACAAGAACCTACGTAGCAGGTTCTCTGGTACCTCTTTTACCTCATCTTCTACTCCTCCCTTTTTGCTGTTCTTTTCATTCTAAACCTGCATCCCTACTATTTCTCAAACAGGTCTAGTACTCTCCCATTTCCAGCACTTTAACACTTGCTGTTCTGGCTATTGGAATGCTTTCCCTGACATCCCCATAACTAGATCTTCTGCTTCTTTAAATTATCTACTCAACAATCCTTTTCCTGGAAATGACTTCCCTGGTGAACCAATTTAAAGTATTATCTTTCCAACATCTTGTTATTCTTCCTTCCTTTTTTTTTTTCCTTGATAACTATAATTCCCTGAAATGCAAAATATTTCATTTATATTTACCATGTTTATTTTCTGTCCCCCTCAAAAGAATATGAGTTCCAGGAGAACAGGGGATTTTTTTTTTTCTGTTTTGTTTTCATTGACATATCCATACACCTAGATTAGTGCTTAGCCCTTAGTAGGCCATCAATAAATATTCATCCAATGAATGATTGAATGAATTAATAAATTAATTAAAAATGTCAAACAGATATGTTTAAAGGAGTGAAAAGTTCTCAGAAGTCAGACAACAAGGTAAGGATATTAATGAATACTACCATCTGTACTAGGCACAAAAAGATAACCTGAGGTAAATTCATGACTCTACTCATAACAGAACTGCAGATGAAAGGTCTCCAATGAGGAGCACCCTTGGGGAAATTTAAGAATCTCACAAAATCATTCTACCAGACATTTTGTTTTTAATATCAACCAAAGCAACACAAATCCATCTTATAAGAACACTGGTAAAGTAAGAACATGTCTGCTCTCATTCCCTTTCTTCTAACCAAAGATGTATCACAAACTGGTTAGCAAGTTGACAGAGGAAAGGCACACCAAGAAATAGTTAAGTACTCATGTTTCCCTTCACAGATTTCAGGCATCTGTCTGGATTGGTGGTAGAAAGGGAGAAGTGAGTATATGTAACTTTGAAAGAAATGAGAAACTGGCTACTACAAAAACTAGACATGTTAAGTACAATTAACAGCTATGTTTTGCAATTTAAAGTGAACATAGAATTTTGTATTAACTTCTTTGTTACTAGAGAACAACGGGATTGCCACAGTTTTCATTCATGCAGGAGAAGAACAGTGGGAGATAAAATAAAGTTACTTCATAATTACAATCCATGAACCAGGTTATTCAACTGAAAGATTACAGAATTTACAGAAGATTATTTGGCTTCTGGCACTAATCAAATGTTTACTAAATTAGTCAAAATAAAAACATTAGTAGATTTTTCATATGAGTTTTTTTCTTCGTTTGCTGTTTTTGTTTTTAATCTTAGAATATTTTAGCTATTTTCCATTTTGTTTTTAGGTTATAACATTTTAGCTGTAAACCTAAATAAAATACAATGTATCCCTCTTTCCATGATTGTTTAACAGTTGTACTTTTATTTCTAAATATTAAACTATACTATAGAAATTATTTTTAATCTCTAAAGAGCTCATCTTAGATTTCTTTTTTTTAAAGGTCTTATTTTACTACAATAATAACAGGCTTGTCTTTTTAAAATTGAAACAAAATCATTAAGTCTCTTTGTCTAAATTTTGGTTTCTAATTTGCAATTTAATTCAATCAGGTATGGCAAAGGCCACTATGACTTGCCTGAGGGGAAGATACCTAGTATTTCCAAGTGGATAATACCAAGGAATAATAAGAAACCAAAGAGAATTTTTATGTTTTCATAGTAACACAAATTTAGGTTTTAGATTTTTTTCTATAGCAGTCATTTTAAATCATTTTTTTTTATCTTCTTATGTTAGCTCCTCTAAATATTGAACCTTGAGAAAGTAGTAATAGAATAAACAGTAGAGTGTAGTGGTTATGAAGCTAGATACTTGAGCTTAGATATTAATCTTCAGTTATCATTTGCTTGCTATGTGACCTGAGGAATATTGCTTAACCTCTCTGTGCCTCAGTTACCTCATCAGTAACATGGGAATAAGAATAGAACTAGCCTCTTAGGGTTGTTGTAATAATTAAATGATAATTAAATAGAAAGTGTTTAAAATAGAATGTTCAGCATATTGTAAAACTAAAAAAATAAAGTTTCTAGATTTTTATATGAATTTCCTCACTTAATTTTTGTAAGAAAGATATAAGATTTGAATAATTTTATCCCTCTTTACAGGTATGGAAACAGACATACAAAGAATCTGAATATCTTTACTGAAATTATATTTAGCAAATGACAGTTCCAGGATTTAAATTAGAGAATCTGACTCCAGTGTTCTCACACCTTGTAGAAAACAATGTTTCACTGACTAAGCAAAAAATGAATAATAATTTAAAAAATAATAAGCCAACATCTTACATTTCTATTTTTCTCTTGAATTAAGCATATTCCTTTTAATAATTTAGCATCAATTGGCCATCTGTGTATCTAATCAATCTATATTTAGTACACTCTATTTTAATCTTACACACTTTATTCTCCTAACACCTCCAGTTCTAGTCTCTTCAAACATTACTATCAGATGCTGTTTCCATGTATAGAAGCAGCTGTTGACATCAGGACAAGGCTTGGGTTATAGTGAAAGTTCATTGAGAGTAAACCATCTTGTCCTTAAATGGGAACTACTCTGCTACATTTTTTTTTTGTTATATCTTTTCGTTCTAACTAGATTATGTTTAGATTAATTCTCTCCAATTTGATATGACAGTTTTCCAGATTGTTTTTCCACTCAAACCCTAAAATATGCCAAGAAATTATGAAGTGCCAAGAACAACTGATGACACATGAAGCCCAATACTACTGGTTTTAATAAGTTAGCATTTGCAAATACTTTGTAAGAAATTATCAATTATCTTAGTGCTGCCATTCTATGACCCCGAAACTTTCCTTAAATTGTACATATATTCAGTTTACTCAAAACCCTTTCTTCCAAGGTGTCCTTGAGAAAATATATTCCAAATGGCCTTTAATCACAGGTGCCAAGAATGAATTCATACTGGGCTCCACGTGCAGATAATAAATCATCCGCTAATGACCTATCGCTTTTTTTTTTTACTACCTAAGTATTTTGGCAAATAGTAACTTAAAAAAAAGAAAGAAAAATATAAAGTATTTCAATTAAACAGTATAGGTCAAACATATGCATCACAACATAAATTAAGGAATAATATGGTATTTTCACTTTCAAATCCGCTGTATTATCTATTTGTGTTGGTTCTCACAAAAAACAAAAAACACATTTCTGCTCACACATATGGTTTTAAATATTTGTCTATATTCACATGATCTTATTCTTTTTTTTTTTTCACAGATGATTGTTTAGAGGGCACTGAATTGTGCAGGGTAAACAGTAAAAAAAAAATGTAATCTAAATCACATACACACCACCACCACCATCACTACTTGCCTTCATGACTACTCTGACTTATGGCGACTCCACATGTGTCAGAGTAGAATCATGCTCCATAAGGTTTTCAATAGCTGATTTTTCAGAAGTAGATCACCAGACTTTCTTCTGAGTCTCCTCTGGTAGGACTCAAACCACCAACCATTTGGTTAACAGCTGACTGACTCACACACAGACACATGCACGTAGACACACGCACACAAATATATTAGATACATAAGAATAGACAGATAGATTTGGATATAAATGATGCCTAATTAATATATATATTCATAAATTTACACAGATAGAGTAATTGACATATAAGGGGGAAATTTACATATATACACACATACACATTCATATGTATGTGTAGTGCTTAGTTTTTAGATGTTTTTAAATTTTCAGACCAGTAATTGTAAAGTCTATTCATCCCTAAATCACATGTTGTTAAGAGAAATAAAACAAACTAACCAATAACTGCTGTAACAAATTTTATTTCACAGGGAGAAAAAGAGTTTACTTTCATCACTCCAAACACAAGATAGTGTTTTTTAAGATACCAAACTCAAAAAATCAAGTATAAAACCTTCGTACTTCAACCAGTATACTGACTGATTTTTTTCTCTATCAGTAATATTACGATTACATCAAAAATAGTATGAAAACTTAAAATAAATATCACATGTAAGATTTAGCATCTTAGTCTTTGATACTACTCTCCTTTAATCTTTACAATTAAACTGAAGGATAGCTAGTTTTAGAGAGGGTCTGAACTAGAAAAATCAATAGAGATTAGAAAACAAACCAAACTGAAACAAATCTTCAAGATGTTTCTGAGTATTGAGATACTTGTTTGTTAGTATATGATAGGAATCTTCAATTTTTTCTGTCACCTTTTCCGAAAGAGTGAATTTAAATATTATAGCTTTACATTTAAAGCAACATGATTGAGCATCCATTAAAAAGTATTGCAAATGACATGTGAAATTAAGCAGAACAAAAGACTGCTTACTAGTCTATATGATTCAGTCCTGTTACTGAGATACATGTAAAATTAACCCAAATCATTTCAGTTTAAGAGGCAGTTCAAGCACAAAACAAAATCCATAGCGTTTTCTTATATCTACTTCTTTGTATGCTCCTTAATGGAGATTTCTGCAGTGTTTATGTCTACTACATTTGAGCATGCAGATGCTACTTATGAAAGGTAAAATTGAAGACTACTTCCAAAATATTATATAATTGTCACAAACTTCTTGAAGTTATAAGACTTGTTAAATTTGTAAGGTAGCTAACCAAGCTATGTAAAAAAGAAAATAATTATTGTTCAATAATTGGAGACCTAGTTACTCATATGGGAAAAGTAATGGAAATTGAAAATATAAATTATTAAAAACTTACTTGGAATTCCTAGATATTTAGCGGTTCTATGTAAAATATTTATTGAGCATTTTAATTGCAAATATACAACCCAAGTTGACATATCTAATTTATTGTAGTAAAGGATTCTAAAATGAGAAGGACTTTTTTTTCTTTTTAAATAGGAACAATTCATAACATCTAGGTGAGTGTGTTTTATTTTGTTTTTATTTGGTTATTTGGTGAGTTGTTTTGTTGATCGACTTTTAGATGGTATGATAGTGGCGCTGACCACCTTTACAAATATGAGCAGCATGTCCATCATTAATTAAGTGTCCTCAATTAATTAGGCAATATGCGAAGTGGTACTACAACGTAAAACCTAATATCTGTAACTTCATGGAGAAGACATAAGTTTATCCTTCTTACATAAGAATAAAATAAAACTTTCCTGTTGATTTAATAAGTGTTTAAAATTACTAGGGAAGAGAATTGTGGAATTTTACAGTGATACCTTCACTAGTAAGAAAAAAATAACGGCATTAAAATAACTTGCTATAAAATGCTGTGGTTCATACAGCAGGATCAAAAATGGAAAGTCATAAAACTTTTCCAACAAGGCTAAAGGAAAGTACTTTAGTAAAAAGACTACATTACTTTACTGAAGGACTCCTATATATTCATAAGCAATTTAATTTTCGCAGTGTTTTTGGCAACCCACCCAAGGCCATGCAACAAACTAGAGAATACAGCAAAGAACAATAAATTTCTTCTGACCAGCAAAGATTCAGTCGAGTGGAATAAGCAGAAAACGGTAAAATGGAACAAGAAATGTCCATTTTAATTATTTGTAACCAATCTGACTTTGGATGTTCTGCAATTACTAACATAAAATTAAGTTAAAATAGGCAGAATTAACTGATAATGAAAATGTGAAAATGTAAAATGTTGTAATTAGTAATTTTGAGTATTTGAACTATTGTTTGAAATATTCTGAAATTTTAAAAAAAAAGATCAAATACCTTTTTAGAACAAAAATAAATACATATTAATGGTAGAAGATTATGAAATAAACAGAAGAAAAAAATCACCCAAAATACAGCTTCTAATGGATAATGTTTATTAAGATTTTCTGTAGTTGTATCATCTAAACATATCTCAAAAGATACCATGTACTTTATATAAATATTTCTATTTTAAAAAAGTGATATCATAACGTATTTATTGTTTGATAACACTGATTTTCTATGATAATATGAATATTCCAGATTACTAAATATGCTAACATTATGGCTTCAATGTACACATAAAATTATGTAAAGAGGTATATACATGTATACAATGTATATACATGCATTTAAATTAGTTATATATTGCTGTTACAAACATACGTATTAGTATATGATACAATTTTAAACTTAAATTGTCTTTGGCAATGAAAGTAGACTAACTTGAAAGATACTCAAATTCTTTAATTTTTATATTAAATTTTAGACTCCACTAGGGATGTTTTGTGATAAAATATTTCTATGAGAAGACTTGACTAGGTGATAGATTGAACGACTACTTAAAACTTCAATACATACTACACGAATAGAAGATGAAAAATCAAATATAAATTGGGAATAAATAGATTCTAAGGAAATAAACCAAAATAGACATTTATGTGTTTCCGAAAACTTACTGCTTATAGGTTTTGAAATATAGAAAAAGTAAGACCAAAATAAAATAAAACACGATTCTTTGTTTATACCTGATTATTTGTTTATATCTTGCACAGATGGTTCCCACCCTTGCATTCATGTTCTAACTACTTGCATATTATAATTACTCAGGCAGCTTTAAAAACTACTGGTGCCTAGGTTTCAAACCGGAGATTCTAATTTAATTGGTCTGTGGTATAGCCTGGGAATCTGGATTACTAAAAACATGCTCTCTGGTGTTTTTAAAGTCGACCTAGAGTTGAGAACCACTGGCTAGCATCTCCAGAGGCACAAAGAAATTGCATTTTGCAGTCAAACATCAGTTTACAGGGATATTTTTCATGTTTCCAGGGATATTTTTCATGATTCCATGTATTAGAGTGCAAAATGTGTTTTCTCTCATTGTTTTCAATAGTGTTTTTCAATTAATAAACATTTAACACCTTATTTATATTCTTCATATAAGATATTTATTTTAATTTCTTTTTAGAACTATAATTGTAATGGAATGCAAGTGCCTAAAATTCCAATCTAATTTAACCAATTAAGGATTTAAATATTCATTTATATTTTTAAATCCTAAAATTGATTCTCTTCACAGATGCTAAAGATCAATGGGAAATTGGATCTGACATGAGTTTAGAAGGAGAAGCATCTGAAAACAGAAATTTCACCAGATTAATATACTCAAGGAGCCCTGGTGGTGCGGTGGTTAAAAGCGCTCAACTGATAACTGAAAGGTCAGTAGTTCAAATCCATCAGCCACTCCGTGGGAGAAATATGTGACAGTCTGTTTCTGTAAAGCTCTACAGCCTTGGAAACCCTATGAACAGTTCTACTCTTTCCTATAAGGTAGCTATGAGTTGGAGTCAACTCAATAGTACTGGGTTGAGTCTGGGTAATATACTCAAGTAAATTTACATTGAATCTCCTTGACTAGTGAAAATTTTATAATTTACATATTAAATCTGGTATATTCTATTACTAGCTGGGATAAACACAATCTATTATACATATGCAAACACATGTACACAGCACATACACACATACATATATGAATGCATGAAAGACATTAGCAGGAAACGTACATTCACGTTACTAGGCAAGTATATGTCTGGGAGTATTTTATTTATATCAGCAAGATGGATTTTCTTCAAACAATATTTTAAATAAATCTGATACTTCTCAATGACGGACTTTTTTCTATTCAAAAACTAATACTTTAGTCATAAATGCTGAATGAAATAATACAGATGATTGCATTTTAGTATCATTGGACCACATCTACAGCTAGTTTAAAAAGAAATATCTTAAATATCATGTGTTCAAATAGACTAAAAAGTGGTAACTCGACTGTTTGTTTCCAAATTGCTGTTTCAGTTATTTTATCTTAAAAAGACAATGCATGTATTATGTGAATAACAGTTTACTCAATCCCAGAGGATTTTATTTTTACCCTAAAATATTCATTGGCAGAAGGCCTTAAGTATCATAAATATTATTAATATTTTTTTTCTGTTGTTTGGTGGCATATGTTTGGCAAGAACAGTAGTAAAATGCTTTGAAGTGGGAATACACATTTTCCGAGAGAATATTTCACAGGTGTTGAAACTGTACGGGCCTCAGATGTTCTTAAAGATCTAAGACAACAGAATTTCTCTCCAAACCATTAAAGTTTGAAGAGCAACTGAACAGATGTTCGTTCTTTCATTTAATATTTCAGACAGCTGCATAATGGCACTGTGTTGTTGTTTCACTTCTTGTTTTATAACATTCAAGAACTGAACTTGGTTTAAGGTCACTTCTGATGACAGTTTGAACTGGTCTGACAGCTGTTTAAATGTTCTTGACATCTGCCTGGGAAGATGGAATTCCTATCTTTCTTCTGCCTGAATTGAGGCTACATGTTTTTAAAAATAATTTTGTTCTTCAACAAAGTCATAAAAATTGAAATAATTTAGTGGAACAGGGTGTATTTGTGGTGTGTGTGCCTGTGTGTATTTCTAGCCTCTATAAATTGCCAGCTTCAAACAAGAAACACACAACTCTTTCTCCCAGAACTGGCGTAATATAAGTGTCTCATATGGCAATTAAAATTAAAAGAGTTTACTTCATTTGTACTTTATGAGCTATAAAACATAATAGCTTATAAAAAAGAAACCCCAAGTGTTCAGTGTCACTTTCCCAAGAGGTATAGCAGATGGCAGGCCCAGGTATATTAAACATAATCTGTGCAATAACCTTAAATATATTTGCAATTATTAGAGATTAGGCATAATATTTGCATGAAAGACCTATGGGATGCCCATGTCTCATCTAGTTGGACTCTTTCCTCTTGGCTTGTGAGTTTCGTTTAGAGAACTTAAACATATCTGTGAATGTCATCAGGTTCGCTGCATACCTGAGTTGGGAGACTGCTTTTAGAATGTGCTTTAAACTTTATGACATACAGCAAAGAAAATATCTGAATGTTTGAGGTTTTAACCTGCTCTGAAGGAGATTAGCAACTGTGTTTTGCCTCAGAGCAAGGAAAACGGAACTATAGGAAAGATAAATATGACAAAACATGTTGTACAAAAGACCTACGTGTGTAATGCTGCTTTGGAGAATTTGGAATATTTTCTAAAGGAGTTGAGCATAATTGTAACTGCAGAGTTAAAAAGTACTACCATAAACAGCCTAGTATTCATTGTGGTAAGAATAAAAGTAAATTAATTGGCTTCTAAGAGGTCAACAACTCTGTGCATTGATCTTAAGGGTAGCTGGGTACCCTTAGAAACTACCATTGGAAAGCAACATAGCTGGAAGGCATGGGTTTATGTCATATTAAAATAGCTACTTTTATCTATTATCATGAACAACAAAGTATATTACACCAAGTAACAGGCAGAAATCAAGTTGACATTGTGAGAGCATTTGCTCTAGCTAGAGCACAACACAAACCATATTGTCTCTATTTTATATATGGATTATCTGAATCTCCAAAATCTTCATAAATGTAGCTGGCTCTCATATCGCTTACCAAACAGTGATGCAGATTGATAATCCGAGGAAAAAGCAGCTTGACAGCTCCTATGAAAGAAGTAGAAAGTGCTAGGGAAGCTCAAAAGAAACGTGCCTCATCAGACCTGTTGAGGCCTCCACTATGGGACGACAATATTATGCAGTAAATATAGTGAGTTTGGTGAAGAAGCAGTGTGTGAGAGAGGGATACTAAAGGAGAGTTAAAAGGAGAGGATCACCAGGAAAATATTAATGCATAAAAGTAGGAGAAGAGGATAGTGAGATCTAGGTAAACAGTAAAACTGGAGGTCAGTTTTGGATACTCTCTTGGATTATGAGTCAGATAAAAGTGTCAGTTAACTGTTTTAGTCATCTAGTGCTGCTATAACAGAAATACCACAAGTGGATGGCTTTAACAAAGAGAAATTTATTTTCTCACAGTCGAGTAGAACTGCAAGTCCAAATTCAGGGCCTCACTTCCAGGAGAAGGCTCTCTCTCTGTCAGCTCTGGGGGAAGGTCCATGTCATCAATCTTCCCTTGGTCTATAAGCTTCTCAGGCACAGGAACCTCAGTTCGAAAGGACACGCTCTGCTCCCAGCACTGCTTTCTTGATGGTATGAGGTTCCCATGTGTCTCTGCTCACTTCTGTCTTTTATATCTCAAAAGAGATTGGCTTAAGACACTATCCAATCTTGTATACCCCATCAGTATTACTGCCGCTAATCCATCTTATTACTGCATAGTGATAGAATATACAACGCATAAGGAAATCACATCAGATTACAAAATGGTACACAATCATACAACCCTGGGAATCATGACCCAGCCAAGTTGACAGATATTCTTGAAGGACATAATTCTACTAGGACAGTAATTATAGCATATTTTCAGAAAAAATGAGAGCAAAAATTCTGATACTTAGTTTAAAAACAGGATAAAGACTTCACATTGGGAGGATCCCCAAATCCATTGTGATATAGACCTGTTGGATGCCTAAAACGTGCGTCTTGCAAAGCTGCCCAAAGACACTGGCCTCCGAAAGGATCAGAAAGAGAGTAAAAAGGAGCTGAGAGCAAGGAATTTAAATGAAAATCCTGCTTCACATTTTTTTAATATAAGAATGAAAACATATTGTATAAATTATAATAATTAAATAAATAAATAACTAAAATAAACATTGACCCCTATAGGACAGAGTAGAATTGCCACATACGGTTCCCAAGTCTGTACAATTTTATGAAAGCAGACTGCCATATCTTTCTCCCATGGAGGGGCTAGTAGGTTTAAACCACTGACCTTTTGGTTAGGATCTGAGCACTCAACCACTGCCCCACCAGGGCTCCTTACTCTTTGAGTTGCATTTGCTCTTTGACTTGTATAATAATAATAGATATACTATTTCTCAAAAAGGCGTATTTCAAATAGTAAAAAATTCTCAGTGAAAATAGTGCTTGAAGTTCATAGGGATGGGAACCATTATGAACATAACGTGATTATATTGATATAATGAAAATTTAAGCTTGATTTCATTCTCTGAAAAAAATTACTAGAAGACCATTAGAATTCATGTGTATTGTTTTATTATGCAAATTTGTTTTGAATAAAGTTCACCATTTCAGAATATAGTATTTTTAAATTGTATAACTTACCTCAGTTAGTAAATCTTATGAAAAACAACATGAATACCAAATTCTACAGTGCTGAAATAAAAGGGATACAATTGAAGTGTATTTTAGATTTAGATTAAGCTGTACGCTATCTTTATTTAAAGATTGACAACAAAAATACCTCAAAATATAAGATTGCATTGCATAGTTTTCCCAAAGTAGAATATTTCAAAAATACAACTGGTGAGTTGTAACATTACATACTATAATGATAGCTTTTTAAATTCATTGAAGATATGCACTTGATTTAATATTTAAAAAAAAGCTAAATAAAATTAGTGCAAATTATAGCTTGAATAATATGTTGTGATTGTTGTTGTTAGTGCCGTCTAGTGGATTCTGACTCATAGTGACCCTATGCACAACAGAACGAAACACTGCCCAGTCCTACGCCATCCTTACCATTGTTGTTATGCTTGAGCCCATTGTTGCAGCCACTGTGTCAGTCCATCTCGTCGAAAGTCTTCCTCTTTTTCGTTGACCCTCTACTTTACCAAGCATGATGTCCTTCTCCAGGGAATAATCCCTTCTGATAACATGTCCAGAGAATGTGAATCTTGCCATCCTTGCTTCTAAGAAGCATTCTGGTTGTACTTCTTCGAAGACAGATTTGTTCATTCTTTTGGCAGTCCATGGTATATTTAGTATTCTTCACCAGCATCACAATTCAAAGGCATCATTTATTCTTTGGTCTTCCTTATTCATTGTCTAGCTTTTGCATGCATATGAGGCAATTGAAAACACCATGGCTAGGGTCAGGTGTACCTTAGTCTTCAAGGTGACATCTTTGCTTTTCAACACTTTAAAGATGTCTTTTGCAGCAGATTTGCCCATTGCAATGTGTCTTTTGATTTCTCAGTTGCTGCTTCCATGGGTGTTGATTGTGGATCCAAGTAAAATGAAGTCCTTGACAACTTCAATTTTTTCTCTGTTTATCATAATGTTGCTTATTGGTCCAGTTGTGAGGATTTTTGTTTTCTTTATGTTGAGGCGTAATCCATACTGAAGGCTGTAGTCTTTGATCTTTATCAGTAAGCGCTTCAAGTCCTCTTCACTTTCAGCAAGGAAGGTTGTGTCATCTGCATAATGCAGGTTGTTAATGCATCTTTCTCCAATCTTGATGCCCCGTTCTTCATATAGTCCAGCTTCTTGGAGTATTTGCTCAGCATACACATTGAATAAGTATGGTGAAAGGATACAATCCTGACGCACACCTTTCTTGACTCTAAATGACACAGTATCCTGTTGTTCTGTTCGAAAGACTGCCTCTTGATCTATGCACAGATTCCTCATGAACACAATTAAGTGTTTTGGAATTCCCGTTATTTTCAATGTTATCTGTAATTTGTTATGATCCACACAGTAGAATACTTTTGCACAGTTAAAAAATCACAAGTAAATATCTTTTTGGTACTCTCTGCTTTCAGCCAGCATCAATCTGACATCAGCAACGATATGCCTGGTTTGAAGTCTGCTTCTGAATCCAGTTGAATTTCTGGCAGTTGCCTTTCGATAGACTGCTGCAGCCGCTTTTGAATGATCTTCAGCAAAATTTTACTTGCTTGTAATATTAATGATATTGCTTTGTGATTTCTGCATTCAATTGCATCATCTTTGTTGGAAATAGGCATAGTTATGGATCTCTTCCAGTCGGTTGGCCAGGTAGACTTCTTACAAATTTTTTGGCATAGATGAGCAAGTACTTCCAGCGCGGCATTCGTTTGTTGAAACAACATATTCTGTCATTTCCTGGAACCTTGCTTTTCACCAATGCCTTCGGTGCAGCTTGGACTTCTTCCTTCAGTGGCATTGGTAACTGTTCATATGCTATCTCCTGAAATGGTTGAACGTCGACCAATTCTTTTTGGTATAATGACTCTGTGTAATTCTTTCATCTTCTTTAGATTCTTTCTGCGTCGTTAAATATTTTCCCCATAGAATCCTTCACTATTGCAACTCGAGGCTTGAATTTTTTCTTCAGTTCTTTCAGCTTGAGAAGTGCTGAGACTGTTCTTCCCCTTTGGTTTTCTATCTCCAGTCTTTGCACATGTCATTATAACACTTTACTTTGTCTTCTCAAGCTGCCCTTTGAAATCTTCTGTTCAGTTCTTTCACTTCATCATTTCTTCAATTTGCTTTAGCTACTTGACATTCAAGAGCAAGTTTCAGAGTCTCTTCTGACATCCATTTTGGTCTTTCTTTTCTGTCTTCTTAATGACCTCTTGCTTTCTTCATATATGATATCCTTGATGTCATTCCACAACTCATCTAGTCTTCTGTCATTCGTGTTCAATGCCTCAAATCTATTCTTGAGATGATCTCTAAATTCAGGTGGGATATTCTCAAGGTTGTACTTTGGCTCTGGTGAACTTTTTCTAATTTTCTTCAGTTTCAACTTGAACTTGCATGTGAGCAACTGCTGGTCTGTTCCGCAGTTGGACCCTGACCTTGTTCTGACTGATGATATTGAGCTTTTCCGTCTTCTCTTTCCACAGATGTAGCTGATTTGATTCCTGTGTATTCCATCTGGTAAGGTCCACATGTATAGTCTCCATTTACGTTGGTGAATAAAAGTATTTGCAATGAAGAAGTCGTTGGTCTTGCAAAATTCTATCATGTGATCTTCAGTATAGTTTCTATCACTAAGGCTGTATTTTTCAACTACTGACCCTTCTTTGTTTCCAACTTTCACATTCCAATCACTAGTAATTATCAATGTATCCTGATTGCATTTTCCATCAATTTCAGACTGCAGAAGTTAGTAAAAATCTTCAATTTCATCTTCAGCCTTAGTAGTTGGTGCGTAAATTTGAGTAATAGTCTTATTAACTGGTCTTCCTTGTAGGCGTATGGATATTATCCTATCACTGACAGCTTTGTACTTCAGGACAGATCTTGAAATGTTCTTTTTGATGATGAATGCAACTCGATTCCTCTTCGAGTTGTCATTCTCGACATAGTAAACTGTATGATTGTCCAATTCAAAATGGCCAGTACAGGTCCATTTCAGCTCACTAATGCCTGGGATATTGATGTTTGTGTGTCCCATTTCATTTTGGATGATTTCCAGTTTTTCTAGATTCATACTTCATACACTTCACGTTCTGATTATTAATGGATATTTGCGGCTGTTTCGTCTCATTTTGAGTTGTGCCACATCAGCAAATGAAGGTCCTGAAAGCTTGACTCCATCCATGTCATTAAGGTCGACTTTACCTGAGGAGGCAGCTCTTCCCCAGTCATATTTTGAGTGCCTTCCAACCTGGGGAGCTCATCTACTGGCACTATATCAGACAATGTTCTGCCGCTATTCGTAAGATTTTCACTGGCTAATTTTTTCAGGAGTAGACCATTGGGTCCTTCTTCCCAGTCAGTCTTAGTCTGGAAACTCAGTTGAAACCTGTTTGCCATGGGTGAATCTACTGGTATTTGAATACTGGTGGCATAGCTCCCAGCATCACAGCAACACGCAAGCCCCCACAGTATGACAAACTGACATACACTTGGGGGTTGAATAACATATAGGCCTCTAAATCCACTAATATCTGTATCTTTTAAATAACATATAGGCATCTAAATCCGCTAAAATATATATAAAAGAAATAAAGCATTTAGGTTGTTTCCACCTTTTGACTATTGTGAATAGTGCTGCAATGAACATTGGTGAGTGTCTGTATGAGTCTCTGCTTTAAAGTCTTGGGTATATAGCTAGAAGTGGCATTGCTGGGCCATATGGTAGTTCTATTTTTAGTGTTTTAAAGAACTGCCACACTATTTTCCACAACGGCTGTACCAGTTTGCATTCTCAACAGCAATGGATAAGGGATCCAGTTTCTCCGCACCCTTGTCAACATATGTTACTTTCTGTTTTTATTTACTTATTATTATTTTTATTTTTATCTTAGCAATCGCTACATGTTAGAATTCAACTTGACAGCATTGGATTGATTGTTATCTTTATGGGAGTGAAATGGTGTCTCATTGTGGTTTTGATTTACATCTCTCTGATGGCTAATGACATTGAGCATTTTTTATATGTCTGCTGGTCATTTGCATGGAATTTCAGTTCAAGCCCTTTGTTTTTTTGATTGAGTTATTTGTCTTTTTATTGTTATTTTTTCAATGGTTTACATATATTTTGGTTATTAGATTCTTATCGGATGTATGGTTTCCAAAGATATTCTCCTAGCCAGTAGTTTGGATTTTCACTTTTTCAGTACATTCTTTTGATGAACAAATTTTTAAATTTTTATAATGTCTTATTTATTTATTTTGTCATTTGTTGTTTTTGCTTTTATATTAGATAATACATTGTTAAAAGCTAGGCCTGACAGTGTTGCCCTTACATTTTTTTCTAAGAATTTTATGATTTTACTTTTCAAATTTAGAACTTTAATACATTTTGAATTTATTTTTGTGTATGATGCAAGGCAACCTAAATACCCAACAATGGATGAATGGATAAACAAAATGTGGTACATACATACAATGGAATACTACTCAGCCAGTAAGAGAAATGGAATCTCGATACATGCCACAACGTGGATAGAGCTTGAAGATATTATGCTTAGTGAATCAATTTAATCACAAAAAGGCAAATATTGTATGACTTCACTTATATAAAAAGACAAGAACAAGGAAATATATAGAGACCAACTCTATTAGTGATTATCAGCGGTGGGAAGGAGGGTGAAGGGGGCACTGCTTTTTCTACAGTAATGGAAAAACTGCATTAAGGGTAACATTGAACAGAAGATTAACGTAATTGCTGTCAGTAAAATGTACACCTATGAAAAGTTGAATTGGCAAAATTTGTGTGATAGGTTTACTTACAACAACACCAAAAAAAAAAAAAAATGTGGTCACTGAGGCTGCTTATGTACAACCAAAACCTCATGGAATTTGTTCCTTTGTGTGAAGGTTTGGGGTCATGATTTCATGGGACATCCTAGTTAATTGACTTAATATCATGTTTAGTGCTTCTGTTCTACCTCCTAGTTCATTGTGCAGTACCTGGGTTCTTAAAAGCTTGCTAGTAACCATCCAAGGGACAAAAATTGGTCTCTGTTCCTGAAGCAAGAGAGTAAGAAAGAGAGCAAGGAATATGACTAGGAAATGGAATGTGGGGCTAATTACCCGCATGAAAACTCTCCCCTTTTCCGTGAGATCAAAAGAACTGAATGGTGCCCAGCTACCACTACTGAATAGTTTCATCAAAGATTCTATAGAAGAATCCTGATCAAAAAGGGCAAAAATGAGGAACAGATTTTCAAATTCTAATGGAATTCAGACTTTCTGAAGCCATGATGGCTGGATTAACCCTGAAATTTTTACTATGAGATAATCTTTAAACCATAAACCTTAATCCAAATATATCCTTTGAAATCTTCTTAAAACCAAAAACAGTTTAGCTTAACAGGTAACAAATGTTCAAGGATAGTGAGACTTCATCTCATGTAATTTGGACATGTTATCAGGAGTGACCAGTCCCTGGAGAAAGGCATCACGCTTGGTAAAGTAGAGGATCAGCAAAAGAAAGGAAGACTCTCAATGAGGTGGATTGACACAGTGGCTGCAACGATGGAGTCAAACATAGCAATGGTTGTGAAGGTGGCTCGTACTGGGCATTGTTTTGTTCTGTTGTATACAGGGTTGCTATGTGTCAAAATTGACTCCACAGAATCTAACAACACCAACAACAACAGGAAAGAATATTTGATTTGACCATGGTGCTCTTTTAAGATCTATCTATATGGGATCAAATTGACAAAAAACATGCAAAAGATTAGATAGAAAAGTAAGGGTGCAGTGAGTTTATATTAATGGAGGAGGACCAACAATGAAAAGGAGGGTGAGAATGTTGACAAATGGAAGAAAGTAATCAATGTCACTGAATTATACATGTAGAAATTGTTGAATTTTTGTATATTCTGCACTGTATATTCTCAATTACAATAGAAGTAAAATAAATTATAAAAAATAAAGTAAATTAGATACTAGATAAGAATTATCTTAGGTGAAGGGAAGGACAGCACACACTATAGGTGAAGTCAGCACAACTGGACTAAACCAAAGCTAAGAAGTTTCCTGAATACAATCAAACACTTTGAGGGACAGAGTAGCAGGGATGGGGATCTGGGGACCTTGTTTTCAGGGGACATCTAGGTCAACTGGCATAACAAAGCTTATTAAGAAAGAGTTCTACATCCTACTGGTGTCTTAAAAGCTTGCAAGTGGCCATCTAAGATGCATCAATTGGTCCCAACCACCTGGAGTAAAGGAGAATGAAGATCACCAAAGACACAAAGAAAGTAGTAGCCCAAGAGACAGAAAAGGCCACATAAAACAGAGACTTCATCTGCCTGAGACCAGAAGAACTAGATGGTGCCTGGCTACCACCAATGACCGACCTGACAGGGAACACCACAGAGAGTCCCAGATGGAGCAGGAGAAAGGTGGGGTGCAGAACTCAAATTCTAGTAAGAATACCAGACTTAATGATGTGAACGAGACTGGAGGAACCTCAGAAAGCCTGACCCCCGGATTCTCTATCAGTTCAGAACTGAAACAATTTCTGAGGCCAACTGTTCAGACAGGGATTGGATTGGACTGTGGGACATAGGGTGATACTCGTGAGGAGTGTGCCTCTTGTCTCAAGTACATACAGGAGACTAAACGGGCAACTTCTGTCCGGAGGTGGGATGGGAGGACAGAGAGGGCTAGGATCTGGTTGAATGGACATGGGGAATCAAGGTTGGAAATGAGGAGTGTGCTATCACAGTATGGGGAGAGCAATTACGGTCACATAATAGTGTATTTATAAGTTTTTGTATGGGAGACTAACTTGAAATATAAACTTCATTTAAACTGCAACAATAAACAAAAAAAGTAAAAAAAAATGAAGTGAATTATTAAATAATAACATAAGGAACTTTAGTTACTAATAATCCTATGTACAATAATTATTAAATGTAATAACTTGTTTTCTGCAGTACTTAGTAGATATTCAGCTTTGCGATCAAAGTACCGATAGAACTTTTTCCTTTAATTACATCACAGGATGCTATTAGATAATTTTGAGTACAATATAACTATGCATCATCAATGAAATTGACAACTTTCTTAAATTAGTGAGGCATTTCTATCATCGATTTTTCAGGATTCATCTTGCTGCTCTTGTACTTTGTGACTTTTTAATAACTTTTTGGGCATGGTTATTTTTGAAATATTAATGTTAAAAGAGATACTTTCAATTCTAAGGGAAAGACAGTTTATTCATCTTTAATGCAAATAAGATTTAAAATTCATTAGTCCTGAGAAAAGTAGAGAGAGACAGAGAGAGACAAATTGCCAGCAGGAGGAATGAAATAGAGACATCATCACTGACCCCACAGATATGAAAAGATAATAAAGAACTACTATGAACAATTTTATGCACACAATTTGAAAACTTGAACTGGAGCCATTTCTTAAAGATAGAAATAGTAAATATCCAGGAAAAACATATAATCTGAATGTTGTTGTTGTTGGATGCTGTCGAGTCATTTCTGATTCATAGCGACACCTTGTGACAGTCGTAGAATTGCCCAATCAGCTTTCTTTGGCTATAATCTCTATAGAAGCAGAACACCAGGTCTTTGTCGTGAGGAGCTGCTGCTTTGGTTCAAACTGACAACCTTTCAGTTTATAGCCCAGTGCTTAACCTTTGCAATACAAGGGATGATATAATCTGAATAGCAAATTAAGTTATTTTTAATCTTTAATGAATTTAACCTTAATTTTTATAATGTTTGTATTTAACTACAAAAAAATAGACTCGTCTTAAATACAAAAAAAATCCTACATATTTCTTGCCTAAATATTGGTTTCTATACTGTTATTTAATTCAATCAGGTATGGCAAAGGCTACTATGACTTTCCTGAAGAGAAGTCAAGGATATAAAATATTTCTAACTGCCTAATACTAATGACCACCATGTATCTGTCAGTTGCCTTATTGTGGTGGCTTGAGTGTTGCTGTGATGCTGCAAGCTATCACACTAGTACTCCAAATACCATTAGAATCACTTAACAATTGATAAGTTTCAGTGGAGCTTCCAGACTAAGATTGTCTAGAAAGAAAGACCTGGAGATCTACTTCTGAAAATTAGCCACTGAAAACCATATGGATCACAACACAGTATTTTCCAAAGCAGTGCTGGATGATGAGCCCCATAGGTTGAAAGCATTCAAAGTACACATTAGAGGTAACAATGGACAACATATCAATGATCAGAGAGATGGCACAAAATTGGGCAACATTTTGTTTCATTGCACAAGAGGTTGTCATGAGTTGGAGTTGACTCCATGATGACTAACAACAACAATACCAATGAAAACTAGCAAACTAAAATGAATTTTGATATTTACATAAAATTAAAAATTCAGGTGTTAGATTTTTTCTATAGCAGTCACTGTAACTCATGCTTAAATGAGCTAATACACAGAAAGTGCCTAAAAGAGAATGCCTGGCATATACTAAACACTTAAAAATTTGTAGTTGGTAAGTTTTTATATGAATTTCCTCATTCTATTTTTATAGTAAAAGTATAAAATTGGAATAATTTTACCCTTCTTTTAGAGGTGAGGGAAAAGAAGAACAGAGAATTTGAATCTTTGTTGAAATCATATTTAGTAAATGAAGGTTCCAAGATTCAGATCAGAGAATGTGACTCCAGCGCCCATGTATGTTGTAGGAATAATATTCCACTAAGCAATATACGAATTAAAAAAGCCAAATGTTTTATATCCCTAGTTTTTTTCTTGAATTATACACATTTCTTTTAATAATTTATCACCAGTTGAACAATGCAAATTGTACCTTATATGTGTATGCTGAGAAAAATTTTTTATAATAATCAGTGCTGAGACAGAGAGAAAAATGAAGGACAAATTAACCAGCATTAAGAATGAAAGAAGAGGAGGGGAGCCCAACATGGCAGAATAGTCAGATGCTTCCTGTGGACCCTCTTACAACAAAGACCCGAAAAAACAAGTGAATTGATTATATATGGCAATCTGGGAGCCCTGAACGTCAAAGGCAGAGTTGAGGAACTGGACTGAGTGGCTAGGGGAGGGAGAGCGTGTTTGGAAGCAGCAAGGAGTTGCCAGACCTGACCCAGTGAGAGCCTGAGCCCTTCAGGCCTCATAAGCTCAGGGAACAGTGGTGAGGCAGGCAAGCAGCGGTGCTCAGTAGGCAAGTTTTCCACACTGGGAGAGACCCAGTGCCAGAGAGTCAACACGGCCACCTGGAACCAGTGAGAAGCAGTCCTGGATCAGCAAAAGATAAGTAACTGCATACGGCCTACTGCATAGATCAAAAACACCCACCTTAGGGACAAAACTCTCTCTCATTTACCTCCTCACTTCCTGCTCTGCACTGGGCCCCAGTCCAGCTTCAGCAATTGCTGTGTCTCCTAAGCCCGAAGTAGGAGCCGTCAAATGCTGGGAGCCATTCTCCCTGCCTTGGAGAGTGAACAAATTAACAAACAGAGGAAAAAATAAACTGCAGGCTCCAGTAAGCCAGGAAACCAGGGTAGGCACAGCTTCTTTGCCTAGACACAGGCATAAGGGAGCCACAGACTTTGAGTGTCTTTCCCCCTGCAAAGACTTGTGTGGGCCCACCTCAGCAGCATAGGCCCTCATTACTGCAGTACAACAGGGTATATACAGGAACTCTAACTTCAACTGTTTCAGCTGTGAAGTGGCAGGTTCTTGACATTTGACACTGCTCTGCACATTAAGCAGGGTCTCCACCAACATATATAAGTGGTCTGAGGGCTGGTGGCTCCACCTACACCACCTAGCCACCTGCGATGGGGCCCATGAATAAGAGGTGCCCCCCCATCATTACAACCAAAAGCATTGTGTGCTCATAGTTCAGCTGCAAAACCCACTCACATACGCGCTGTAGGGGACAGGGACACGCCTTTCTCTTGGACACTCAGGGCAGCCATCAGCTCCCTGCCTTGCTCAGAGTGTGTCCCTCTGCTGCAGTCAGATGCCTGTGCCTACACCAATCACCCATGCTTGTCTAGGACTGTAAGTGAGAGCCTACACCACATACTTGCTGGCTAACTACCTGGGCACCTGAGCTGAATCCATATAGGAGGAGTGGGCAGACTCCTGAGCTCACATACCTAGTAACAGATCTAACCACCTGGTGACAGGACATTAGAGCTTCAAAGGTGCCAATAATCAAACTAGCTCATAAAAGCAGCCTATTTGGGCATATCAAAACAAAACAAGAAGCTAAGACACAGCAACAAAACATAAAATAAATAAATATAATAACGTATTGATGGCTCAGAGACAATAGTCAATATCAAATCACATAAAGAGGAAATCCATGATGGTTTCAGCAAGCTCCCAAAATAAAGAATCTAGAAATTTTCCAGAGAAGGAAAATTTCTTGGAATTACCAGAGGCAGAATACAAAGGAATAATATATGGAACTCTTCAAAAAATTAGGAAGGAAATTATGCAAAACACAGTAAAAGTATAATAGAGGAAATTAAAAAGATTAGAGAAGAGCATATTGACAAATTTAACAGGCTGAAAGAATCCATAGAGAGAGAACAATCAAAATTCCAGCAGATTAACAATAAAATTTCAGAATTAAACAACTCAGTACAAAGTCACAGGAGCAGAATCGACGCAATGAATGTCAGAATTAGTGAGATTGAAGATAAAGCACTTGACACCAACTTATATGAGGAAAAATCATATAAAAGCATTTAAAAAAATGAAGAAACCCTAAGAATTATGTGGTACTCTATCAAGAGGAATACCCTACAAGTGATTGGAGTATCAGAACGAGGGGATAACAGAAATATACAGAGAATTGTTGAAGATTTGTTGGCAGAAAACTTCCCTGATATCGTGAAAGATGACAAGATATCTACCAAGATGCTCATTGAACCCCACATAAGGTAGATCCCAAAACAAAGTCACCAAGACATATTATAATCAAACTTGCCAAAACCAAAGATACAGAGAGAATTTTTAGAGCATCTAGGGATAAACAAAAAGTCATCTACAAAGGAGAGTCAATAAGAATAAGCTCAGACTACTTAGCAGAAACCATGCAGGCAAGAAGGCGGTGGGATGACATATACAAAGCCTAGAAGGAAAAAACAAACAAACAAACAAACAAACAAAAAAAAACTGCCAGCCAAGAACTAAATATCCAGCAAAACTGTGTCTGAAATATGATGGTAAAATTAGGGCATTTTAAGATAAACAGAAGTTTAGGGAATTTGCAAAAACCAAACCAAAATTAAAAGAAATACTAAAGGGACACTTCCAGTTAGAAAATCAGTAACATCAGATAACAACCCAAGACTAGAACACAAGACAGAGCAACCAGATGTCAACCCAGATAAGGAAGTGACAAGAGTAAATCAAACCTAAAACACTGAAAATAGGGGAACAGATTTCAATATGTAAAAGATGATAACATTAAAACAAAAAAGAGGGACTCAAAAAATGTAGACATAGATTTTTCATATGAAGAGGAAGTCAAGGCGATATAAAGAAATAAAAGACAGCTATAAACTTAAAAATATTTGGGTAAATATTAAGGTAACCACAAAGGAAACTTACAATCCTACAAGTCAAAATAAAAAACTAGTAAAATATAAAGACTCAACAAACACAAACTCAACAACAATAAAAAAGATGGAAAGAAAATACATAAAGAAAAACAACTCAGCACAGAAAATTAAGTGGAACAAAGAAACTATGAACAATGCACAAAAAAGACATCAAAATGACAGCACTAAACTCATACCTATCAATAGTTATGCTGAATGTAAATGGACTAAATGCACCAATAAAGAGATAAAGAGTGGCAGGTTGGATAAAAAAAATACAATCCATCTATATGCTGTCTATAAGAGACACACCTTACACTTAAAGACACAAACAAAAAATCAAAGGATGGAAAAAAATATATCAAGCAAACAACACTCAAAAAAGAGCAGGAGTGACAATACTAATCTCTAACCAAACAGACTTCAAGTAAAATCCAGAACAAAGGATAAGGAAGGACACTATAATGATTAAAGGGTCAATACACCAAGACGATATAACTATAATAAATATTTATGAACCCAACCACAGGGCTCCAAAATATGTAAAACAAACACTAACAGCACTGAAAAGAGATATATACAGCTCCACAATAGTAGTAGGAGACTTCCACACAACACTTTCGGTCAAGGACAAAACATCCAGAAAGAAACTCAACAAAGACACATAAGATCTAAATGCTACAATCAACCAACATGATCTCGTAGCCATATACTGAACACTGTACCCAACAGTAGCCAAGTATACTTTCTTGTCCAAAGTACATGGAGCATTTTCGAAGATAGACCACATATTAGGCTATAAAGCAAGCCTTAACAAAATCCAAAGCATCAAAATATTACAAAGCATCTTTTCTGACCTAAAGCCATGAAAGTAGAAATCAACAACAGAAAAAGCAAGGAAAACAAATCAAACACATGGAAATTGAACAACACCTTGCTCAAAAACTATGGGGTTATAGAAGAAATTAAGGATGGAATAAAGAAATTCATAGAATCAAATGAGAACAAAAAAAACATCCTACCAGAACCTTTGGAACACAGCAAAAGCAGTTCTCAGAGGTCAGTTTATAGCAATAAATGCACACATCCAAAAAGAAGAAAGGGCCATAATCAAAACATTAACCCTACAACTGAAACAAGTAGAAAGAGAGCAGCAAAAGAAGCCCTCAGTCACAGAAGAAAGGAAATAATAAGAATTAGAGCAGAATTAAATGAAATAGAGAATAGAAAAACAATTGAAAGAGTTAACAAGACCAAAAGCTGGTTCTTTGAAAAGATCAACAAAATTGATAAACCATTGGCCAAACTGACAAAAGAAAAACAGGAGAGGAAGCAGATAACCTGTATAAGAAATGAGATGGGTGATAACACAACAGACCCAACTGAAATTAAAAGAATCATAACACAATACTATGGAAAATTGTACTCCAACAAATTTGAGAACCTAGAGCAAATGGACACATTTCTAGAAACTCTCTACCTGCCTAAATGAACAAAAACAGAGGTAGAACAACTACATAAACCCATAACAGATGAAGAGATTGAAAAGGAAATTAAAAAACTCCCAACAAAAAAAGCCCTGGCTCAGATGGCTTCACTGGAGAATTCTACCAAACTTTCAGAGAAGAGTTAACACCAACACTACTAAAGTTATTTCATAGCATAGAAAAGGATGGAATACTCCCAGACTCCTTCTATGAAGCCAGCAAAACCCTGATATCAAAATCAGGTAAAGACACCACAAAAAAAGAAAATTACAGACAAATATCCCTCATGAACATTGACTCAAAAATCCTCAACAAAATTCTAGCCAGTAGAATTCAGCAACATAACAAAAAATAATTCACCATGATCAAGTGGGATTTATAGCAGGTATGCAGGGATGGTTCAACATTAGAAAAACAATCAATGTAATCCAGCACATAAATAAAACAAAAGACAAGAACCACATGATTTTATCAATCAATGCAGAAAAGGCATTTGACAATGTCCAAAAGTCATTCATGAGAAAAACTCTCAACAAAAGAGGAATAGAAGGGAAATTTTTCGATATAATTAAGGGCATGTATACAAAGCCAACAGCCAACATCATTCTAAATGGAGAGACTTTGAAAGCATTCCTCTTGAGAACAGGAACCAGACAAGGATGCCCTTTATTACTAGTCTTATTCTACATTGTTCTGGAGGTCTAGCCAGAGCAATTAGGCTAGAAGAAGAAATAAAGCACATCCAAATTGGTGGGGAAGAAGTCAAAGTATCTCTATTTGCAGATGATATGATCTTATACACAGAACACACCATAGAATCCACAAGAAAACTACTGGAACTAATAGAAGATTACAGCGAAGTTTCAGGATACAACATAAACATACAAAAATCAGTTGAATTCCTTTACACCAACAAAGAGAACCTCAAAGAGGAAATCACCAATTCAATACCATTTACAGCAGCATGCAAGAAGACAAAATACTGAGGGATAAATCTAACGAAAGACATAAAAGACCTATACAATGAAAACTATAATACTGCAAGAAACTAAAGGAGACCTACCTAAGTGGAAAAACATACCTTGCTCATGGATAGGTAACCTCAGCATTATGAAAATGTCAGTTCTACCCAAAGCTATCTACAGATACAATGCAATCCTGATCTATATTACAACGGCATTTTTTAATGAGATGGAGAAAGAAATCACCAACTTCATATGGAAAGGGAAGAGGCCCCGAATAAACAAAGCATTACTAAAGAAGAACAACAAAGTGGGAGGCCTCACACTACCTGAATTTAGAATCTATTATACCGCCACGGTTGTCAAAACAGCTTGGTACTGGTACAGCAACAGATACATAGACCAGTGGAACGGAATTGAGAATCCAGACATAAAGTCATCCACCTATGAGCAGCTGATATTTGACTAAGGTCCAAAGTCCATTAATGGGGGAAAAGACAGTCTCTTTAACAAATGGTGCTGGCATAACTGGATATCCATCTGCAAAAAACTGAAACAA
>NW_004444173.1:437895-448297 GCF_000243295.1 Trichechus manatus latirostris
GATAAGAATTATCTCAGGTGAACGGAAGGACAGCACACACTACAGAGGAAGTCAGTACAACTGGACGAAACCATAGCTAAAGAAGTTTCCTGAATACAAACACTTTGAGGGACAAAGTAGCAAGAGTAGGGGTCTGGGGACTACGTTTTCAGGGGACAACTAGGTCAATTGGCATAACAAAGTTTATCAAGAAAATATTCTGCATCCTACTTTGTTGAGTGGCGGCTGGGGTCTTAAAAGCTTACAGGCGGCCATCTAAGATGCATCAATTAGTCCCAACCACCTGGAGTAAAGGAGAATGAAGAACACCAAAGACAAGGAAAGTATTAGCCCAAGATACAGAAAAGGCCACATAAAGCAGAGACTTCCTCAGACTGAGGCCAGAAGAACTAGATGGTACCCGGCTACCACCAATGACCACCCTGACAGGGAACACAAGAGAGAGTTCTGGATGGAGCAGGAGAAAGATGGGTTGCATAACTCAAATTCTAGTAAGAAGACCAGACTTAGTGGTCTGACTGAGACTGGAGGAACCCCAGAAAGCATAGCCCCTGGATTTTCTATCACTTCAGTACTAAAACAATTTCTGAGGCCAACTCTTCAGACAGGGATTGGACTGGACTGTTGGACATAAAGTGATACTCATGAGGAGTGCGCTTCTTAGCTCAAGTAGATAGAAGAGACTAAATGGGCAGTGTCTGTCCGGAGGTGAGATGGGAAGGCTGAGAGGGTTAGGAGCTGGTTGAATGGACATGGGGAATCAGGGTTGGAAAGGAGGAGTGTGCTGTCATAGTATGGGAAGAGAAATTAGGGTCACATAACAGTGTATGCATAAATTTTTGTATGGGAAAAAGAAGAGATATCACCACTGATCCCTCAGACAGTAAAGATAAAAAGGAAATGCTATGAACAATTTTATGTACACAGTGTGAAAACAGATGAAATGGAGTAATTCCTTAGAGACAGAAATAATTAGAATTCACTCAGGAAAAATATACAATCTGAATAGCTATATATCTATCTAAAAGTTAAATTTGCAGTTAAAAATTTTCCAAAAAGAAAATTCCAGTTCTAGTTGATGGTACTGGAAATTCCTATCAAACTTTTAAGGAAGAAATAATATTAATTCTTCATAATCACTTGTAGACAGAAGAGGAAGCAAATCCTACTCATTTTATGAGACCGGTATTAAACTTGTAGGGAAGCAAAACAAAGGCAATACAAGAATACCAAACTGCAGACCAATACCCTTCCTCAACCTAGACCAAAAATCCTGAATAACAGATTATAAAATAGTATCAAGCAATACATAAAAAGGAAAATATAAAAAGACTAAGTTAGTTTTTCCCAGGAATGCAAGGTTGGATCAACACTCAAAAATTAAGCAATGTAATTCACTACGTTAAAAAACATAATAAGCTTTTTCGCAATGGGTTTGCGGCCAGAACACGGGTGTTGGTGAAAACTATCGCAGAGTCTAAGCCAAAATGGGAAAGCAAAAGACCCATATCAACATCGTCGTCATTGGACATGTAGATTTGGGTAAGTCTACCACTACTGGTCACCTGATCTACAAATGTGGTGGGATCGACAAAAGAACCATCGAAAAATTTGAGAAGGAAGCTGCTGAGATGGGAAAGGGCTCCTTCAAGTATGCCTGGGTCTTGGATAAACTGAAAGCTGAACGCGAGCGAGGCAACACCATTGACATCTCCCTGTGGAAATTTGAGACCAGCAAGTATTACGTGACCATCATTGATGCCCCAGGACACAGAGACTTCATCAAAAACATAGTTACAGGAACATCACAGGCTGATTGTGCTATCCTGATTGTTGCTACTGGTGTTGGTGAATTTGAAGCTGGTATCTCCAAGAATGGGTAGACCCGTGAGCATGCCCTTCTGGCGTACACACCAACTCATTGTTGGTGTTAACAAAATGGATTCCACTGAGCCACCGTACAGCCAGAAGAGATATGAGGAAATTGTTAAGGAAGTCAGCACCTACATTAAGAATATTGGCTACAACCCTGACACAGTAGCATTTGTGCCAATTTCTGGTTGGGATGGTGACAACATGCTGGAGCCAAGTGTTAACATGCCTTGGTTCAAGGGAAGGAAAGTCACCTGTAAGGATAGCAATACCAGTGGAACCACGCTGCTTGAAGCTCTGGATTGCATCCTCCCACCAACTTGCCCAACTGACAAGCCGCTGCGTCTGCCTCTCCAGGATGTCTATAAAATTGGTGGTATTGGCACTGTCCCTGTGGTCAGGGTGGAGACTGGTATCCTCAAGCCTGGGATGGTGGTCACCTTTGCTCCAATCAACGTCACCACTGAATGCAGCTCTGCCTGGGGACAATGTAGGCTTCAATGTCAAGAATGTCTGTGTAAAAGACGTTCGTCGTGGCAATGTGGCTAGTGACAGCAAAAATGACCCACCAATGGAAGCAGCTGGCTTCACTGCTCAGGTGATCATCCTGAACCTCCCAGGCCAAATCAGTGCTGGCTATGCACCTGTGCTGGATTGTCACACAGCTCACATTGCTTGCAAGTTTGCTGAGCTCAAAGAGAAGATTGATCGCCGTTCTGGAAAGAAACTAGAAGATGGCCCCAAATTTTTGAAGTCTGGTGATGCTGCCATCATTGACATGGTTCCTGGCAAGCCCATGTGTGTTGAGAGCTTCTCTGACTATCCTCCTCTGGGTCGTTTTGCTGTTCGAGATATGAGACGGACAGTTGCTGTGGGTGTCATCAACGCAGTGGACAAAAAGGCTGCTGGAGCTGGCAAGGTCACCAAATCTGCTCAGAAAGCTCAGAAGGCTAAATGAATGTTACCCATAACACCTGCCACCCAGTTGTAATCAGTGGCGGAAGAACGGTCTCAGAACTGTTTGTTTCAATTTGCCATTTAAGTTTAATAGTAAAAGACTGGTTAATGATATCAATGCATCGTAAAACCTTCAGAAGGAAAGGGATGTTTTTTGGACCATTTGTTTCCTTTTTTGTGTGGCAGTTTTAACTTATTAGTTTTTAAAATCAGTACTTTTTAAATGGAAACAACTTGACCAAAAGTCTGTCGCAGAATTTTGAGACCCATTAAAACAAAGTTTAATGAGGAAAAAAAAAAAAACATAATAAGATAAACCACAAGACTGTATCAACAGATCCAGTAAATACAGCTGAAATAATTACATATCCAGTAATGATAAAATAATTTAGGAAAACAGAGGAACTTTCTCAATTTGATAAAGGGCATCTGTAAAATACCTACAGCTACCATCATACTTATTGTCAATGACTGAATGTTCTCCTCTAAGGCGAAGAATATTGAATATACCATGGGCTGCCAGAAGAACAAACAAATCCGTCTTGGAAGAAGTACAGCCAGAATGCTCCTTAGAAGCAAGGATGGTGACACTTCATCTCACATACTTTGGACATGTTATCAGGAGGCACTAGTCCCTGGAGAAGGACATCATGCTTGGTGAAGTAGAGGGCCAACGAGAAAGAGGAAGACTCTCAAAGAGATGGATTGACACAGTGGCTGCAACAAACAATGTGCTCAAGGATAACAACGATTGTGAGGATGGTGCAGGACTGGGCAGTGCTTTGTTCTCTTGTATATAGGGTTGCTATTTGTAGGAACCAACTCAATGGCACCTAACAACAACACCAAGATCAAGAAACTAGATAATAATGTCCTCTCTTACCACCTCTGGTCAATATTGTGATGGAAGTCCTATTAATGTCAATAAGGTAGAACAAGAAGTAAAATGCATCGGATTAGTGATGAAGAAACAAAACTATCCCCATTCTCAAATGAATTAATTGTCTAAGTAGGAAAATTCCAAAGTTCAACAGCAATTCAGTGAAAGAAGAAAGATCTTGCCAAAAAATAAGCTCGGAAAAAATGGGTATCCATATGCAGGGGGAAAAAAAACAAAACCGTACAACTCACACTATATATAAAAATTAACTAAAAATAGATCATCAGCCATAATGTAAAACAATTACAAACGTTTTAGAAGAAAGCATAGGATAAGATCACTGTGACCTTGAATTAGACAGAGTTTTTAGATATCACATCAAAGCAAAACCTATTAAAGAGAAATCTATAAATTAAACTTCAGAAAAATCAAAACCCTCTTGCTCTATGAAAGGCATTTTTAAGAGAATAAAAAGGCAATCTGCAGACCGTGGTGGGGGTATATATTTGCAAATTCAGACTTGTGTTCTGAATATATGAAGAACCCTCAAAACACAACACTAAGAAAGTCAACATCCCTAATAAAAAATAAACAAAAATCTAAACAGAAAATTCACCAAAGAAGATAAATTAATAGTAAATCAACAAATGAAAAGATGCTTATAATTACCAGTCATTACAGAAACGCAAATTAAACCCAGAATAAGATACCGTCACACATCTATTGGAACGACTAAAATTAAAAATAAAATACTTATACCAAGGACTAGCAAGAATGTAGAGTAAGAGGAGTGCTAATACATTGCTGGTGGAAATGCAAAATAGTACATATAGTACTTCTGAAAAACAGGATTGAAGGATATTTCTTCCTATGTACTTAATTCACTTACCCAATCACCCAGGAATTCTTTTTCTTCTATGTATGCTTCCTGAGAGATTAAAACCTATGTTCACAGAAAACCCAAACACAAATATTTATAGTAGCAGTATTCATAATTGCCCAAAACTAGAAACAACTCAAACGTTCCTTATTGAGTAAATGGATAAACAAACTATGTTATAACCCACAATAGAATACTATTCAGCAACAACTTGAAAAATATCTCAAGTGCATTATCCTAGGTGAAAAACCCAGACTCAAAAGGTTGTACACTATGTGATTCTATTGATGACATTCTGGAAAAAACAAAATATATACAAACAGCATAAGAGAATATTTCCACGCATTGGCATTGCTCTGTATATCACTTGTGGATGTGGTTATAAGACTCTATGTATGTATAAAAACACAAAAAGCTCTACATGAAGAAAATGAATTTCACTGTATGTAAATTTAAAAAAATGAAAACAACGACCAATAACTATTTCATAATTAACTGAGAAATAGTTACTGGTCATTGCTATAATAACATCAATGAGCGTTACAGTTAGTAATTAAATATAATTCTCTTTGTTAAATATCTTTTATAAAAGCCCCAATTTTTCAATGTAACTAATACTCTAATTATTCCTCTGTAAGAGGATGTCAATCAAGAGAAATGTTGGTCTTTATTTAATGTGGTTTCAAACTAAGAATCCATTTTTTGCCCTATTGTGTTCTAAATTCTTTCTGTCAAGTTAAATGGCTCTTTAGAGAATGAAATTATTTGTCACCAATACTGCAAAAATATTTTGAAAACTCATAGTAATGGATAAGACAACAAGTAATAGAAGTCTTCTTCATTCAACGGTGGTCAAATCAATAAAAAGTTGAGGTCACCACAGTCAGTAATAAGAGCTGATTCAGAAGGACATCTACTTACCACCATCGGTAGAATACAGACAGCTGTATCATGATTTTATAGATGGCTAAGACCTTTATAGAAGTTTTATTCACAACTTTAAATGAGAGAAGTGAACTGCACAATCTAACATTTGAAGCATTTGTATGAGGAAAAAATTTTGATGTGAAGTTCTTGATTAAAAGAACAAATTGGAGAAAAACCAAAACAAAACTATAGCATATTTTTAATTACATCCTTCCAATTGACCTAAACCTTTTATAGGTAAAAGGAACAAACTTATGTTCAAATTAGTATGTCTAGTCAATATTTATACATAGGCAGCTGCTTTAAATTAATTTACTGCTTCATAGAAAATACTTAAGGAATAATCAAATAACTTTTTTATATTTCATATGTCCATCTCAATCAATTTTAATAACTTCAACATTTTTAATAATGTGAATAATTTAATTGAAAATTATAAAATCTAAGTTTATTTTTACAACTTGACAGTCTTCTCCAACTTTGATTATTTTGGGGGCACTAGTATTACTTCACCAACTTTTCAATTTGAATGATATTCTTGTTTCACCAAATTGTGGAGTGATAATTTTCAAGAATGATTGCCCCATCATCTCCAACAAATTTTTGTTAGAAATGTAGTAATTGGATTTTAAATTACTCTTCTGCATTTTATCAAATCTAAAATACAAAGGATCACTGCTTAGGCCATTTGTGTACCCAAATATTTGCATAAAAATGTATTTGGCTATGTGTTCCTATATAAATATTGTTAGCCCTGAAGAAAGCTCTTAGGTATGGATATTAGTTTGAGAAAATACTCTCTTGCCATCACTTGCACTTCATTTGTAAAACGTTTAAGTAATTCAACTGTTTATTTGTAAAACAATTAAGTAAATGACCTGTTATATTTAATCTTAGGTAACTCTCCAAAATTTTACTTCTATAGAAATACAGCTACATCATTTGCAAATTCACCCAAATAGGGTAGTATAACTTATTTTAAGAAGTTCCCATTTCAAATTCAAATTTCAAATACATTTCTGGAGAACACGAAGCAATATTTCCAATGCAAGTTTAATGATTTCTACTTAAAAAAACAGCATATTAAGACTTCCAGGTAATATAGCTCTCTAGGCAGAAGCACCACTCCATCTCTCCACAGCAAAGATCTGAAAAACTAAGCCGAACAGAGAAAACAGCAACCCTGAAAACCTAAGCATCAAACGAAGACATAAAGAACTCATCCAAGCACCAAATGGAACAAGAAACTGACCGAGAACAGAGAGTGAGGGGAGATACATGCAGAGGTTCTCTATCAGCTAATGCAGCACGGATTCACCATGTTGGACTCCTATCAGAGACCAGTAAACAAGGAGTATGAGAAAGCAGCTTCATGGAGCTTCCAGCAGGAGACAGAACAACTGGTAACCAACGATATACGCTTTCCCACTCCCACCCTTCTTCACCCCCACTCTGCCTCCTCTGTTTCCCGCGGCCTCAGCCTCCTGGCCAGGAAGCACTGGCTGCTTGGATTCCACCCGCCCACAATGACCGACTCCCTGAGTGCCATTTGTTGGCTGCTGGTGTTGCATATTTCCACTTGTTTTGATTTCTTCCTTATCTCTCACCACCTCCCCCTCCTTTCTCACAAATACATGGCTCCGTGAGCCATCTTTGCTTCTTCCTGAAAGGTTACGAAACTCCGCTGGAATGTGAAACTGCTTCCCAGTTCATGCTGCCATGCCGGTAGGATCCTGGGGCTTTTTTTGTTTGTTTGTTTTGAATTGTTTGTTTGTTTTCTTTCTCTTTTCTAGAATTGGAAGCCTGTTCTAGCTGCGCAGTACTGCGTGGCTTGGGACCTACCCACTCAGTTTGCACAGATGTGCAGAGGGGTCCCTGAGGACATTTCTTTTCTCATGTTTTTTTTTTTTCCTTTTTCTTTTTTTTGGAGTTTTTCTTGTTCTTTTTATAAAATTTGTTTTGTTTTCCTTATTTTTCCTTTTTTGTCTTCCTTCATACTCAGTTTCTTGTCTCTCTATACATTCCCTCTCTTCCTGTCCCCTGAATACCTGGTGCTGAGTGACACCTCTATGCCTTCTAGCCAGACTGTACTTCAATGCCTGGGAGCAATTTCCACAGACCCCATGGCAGCACTGGTGGGATCCCTAGGAGCTCTCATTTTCCTTTTTCTTTCGAATTTTTATTTATTCATTTTTTTTCTTTTCTTTCCTTTTATTTTTTCTTCTTCTTCTTCTTTTTCTTTTTCTCCATTTCATAGTCTCTCATCTCTCCACTCCAATGGTAAGTTCCCCTAGCACACTTTTAGTTTGTTTGTATGTTTTTGGAGCCTGTTCTTCTCTCCTCTATCTCCTCTCTCCCATACCCATCTTAGCTCCACACATCACAATCTCCTCCCTCCATCCTGCCTAGTTGCACCATGCCCTTAACAGCACCACCAAGCAGCACAGGCACGGCATACCGGAACCTGCCCTGCACTGATTAACAGACCACCCTGGTGGTTGTAGTAAGTGACACAAACAACCCATCCCAGCAACTCCTCTTCACCTAGACCTGCCCTGCTGGAACATATCTGAGCAACTTACCCTGACAGTTAAGGAAGAAGGCGAAAAGTATTGTTCCAACAGATGAGCAAACAACAAAGAACACACAGATCACCTGCTCAGATGTAGCCAAATAAAACAAACAAACAAAAAAGGACAAAACAAACAAATCTACAATTAATAAATGAGAAAAATAACTACTGAATGCCCCAAAGACAGCAGACAGTATCAAACATTTACAAAAACAGGACAGGATGGTTCCAGTAGGTGTCCAAAATAAAACATCAGATGGCTTTCCAATAGAAGAAAAGGCACTAGAACTACCTGATAGGGAATTCAAATCTCTAATACTCAGAATTATCCAAGAGTTGAAGCAAAAAGCAGACATAAAAGAGGAAAAAATAGACAAATTCATGGAAAATACAGACAAAAAAATGGAAGAATTCAGAAAAAGAATGCAGAAACAAAATGCCAAAATAAATTCACAACTAGAAATCACACAAAAACAAAAATTAGAAGTACAAAAGATAACAAGATTTCAGAAATGGACAGTGTCATAGAAAGGCTGAGGAGCAGACTTGAAACGATGGAAGACAGGGTCAGCGAAATTTAAGACAAACACTTGGATACAACTCTGAGGAAAACTCAGAAAAAAGAACAAAGAAAAATGAAGAGACCCTGAGAATTAGGCAGAATGCAATCAAAAGCAAAAATTTGCAAGTAATCGGAGTTCCAAAACATGGGGAGAAAACAGAAAACACAGAGAGGATCACTGACGAACTGCTGACAGAAAACTTCCTCAATATCATGAAAGATGAAAAGCTGACCATCCAAGAAGCTCCACGAGCCCCATATAGGAGAGACTTCAAAAGAAAATCACCAAGGCATATCATAGTCACACTCACCGAAACCAAAGACAAACAAAGAAGCCTGAGAGCAGCTTGAGAAAAACAAGAAGTCACATACAGAGAAGAAACAATAAGACTAAGCTCAGGTTATTCAGCAGAAACCATGCAGGCAAGAAGACAATGAGAAGACATGTATAAAATAATTGAAAGAAAAAAATTGCCAGCCAAAAATAATATATCAGGCAAAACTCTTGTTCAAATATGATAGTGAAATTAGGACATCTCCAGATAAACGTAAATTAAGGGAATATGTAAAAACCAAACCAAACTTACAAGAATTATTAAAGAGAGTCCTTCAATCAGAGAACAAACAAATTCAGCTCACAGGCTGAATCTAGGACACAGGATCATACCAGCCAGATACTAATCTAGGAAATGAATTCTCAAGGACTATCCAAAACCAGAAGAAAAACAATAGGGAATCAGAGCAGTTAATCTGTAAATGGAAACAGCATCAGAACAATAAAAGAGGGAATAAATGGTGTAGGTGTAGAACCTTCTAATGGAGAGGAAGGCAAGGCGATACCAAATAATAATAGACTGAATCAAACTTAGAAAAACAAGGGTAAATTTCATGGTAACCACAAAGAAAGTTAACACAACTACTCATAAAAATAAAGAGGAAAAACATAAAGTCTCAGTAAAAACAAAACCTACAAAAACAAAAGAAAGGAAAAAAAAATCCACAAACAAAAGGAATTCGGCACAGGAGTGTAAGAGGAGAAAAGGAAACATCAGCACCACAAAAAAAAAAAAGTACTACAAAATGACAGCAATAAACTCACATCTATCAATAATTAAACTGAATGTAAAGGGCCTCAATGCACTCATAAAGAGACGGACAGTGACAGAATGGATAAAAAAGAACAACAACAACAAAAAAAACCAGGATCCTTCAATATGCTGTCTACAAGAGACACACCTTAGAAACAAAGATGTGAATTTATTAAAAATCAAAGGTTGAAAAAATATATATCAACCAAACAACTACAAAAAAAGAGCAGGAGTGGCAATACTAATCTCAGATAACATAGACTTTAAAACAAAATCGACCATAAAAGAAAAAGAAGGACACTATATAATGATTAAGGAGACAATCCATCATGAAGCCATAACCATAATAAACATCTGCGCACCCAATGACAGGGCTCCAAAATACATGAAACAAACCCTAACAACACTGAAAAGAGAAACTGACAGTTCCACGATAATAGTAGGAGACTTCAACACATCACTCTCAGTAAAGGACAGAACAACTAAAAAGAAACTCAGCAAAGATACAGAAGTCCTAAAGGGCACAATCAGCCAACTGGACCTCATAGACAATTATAGAACACTCCATCCAACCGCCACAAAGTACACATTCTTTTCCAATGCACATGGAATGTTCTCCAGAATAGACCACATCTTAGGCCACAGAGCAATCCTCAACAAGATC
>NW_004444173.1:448872-452465 GCF_000243295.1 Trichechus manatus latirostris
TATACTCCAACAAATTTGAAAACCTAGAGGAAATGGATAAATTTCTAGAAACACACTACCTACACAAACTACAACAAAGTGATGTTGAAAATCTGAACAGACCAATAACAAGAGAAGAGGTTGAAAAGGTAATAAAAAAAAACTTCCAACAAAGAAAAAGCACAGGCCCAGATGGCTTCACTGGAGAATTCTACAGAACATTCAGAGAAGAGCTTGTACCAGTACTACTCAAGCTAGTTCAGAGCATAGAAAAGGAAGCAACAGTTCCGAATTCATTGTATGAAGCCAGCATAACTCTGATACCGAAACCTGGCAAAGACACCACAAAAAGGAAAATTACAGACCAATATCTCTCATGAATATAGATGCCAAAATTCTGAACAAAATTCTATCCAATAGAATTCAGCATCATATCAAAAAAATAATACACCATGACCAAGTAGGATTCATACCAGATAGGCAAGGATGGTTCAACATTAGAAAATCAATCAACATAATCCACCACATAAATAAAAAGAAAGAAAAGAATCACATGATCATCTCGACTGATGCATAAAATGCATTCAATAAAGTCCAACTCCCATTCCTGATAAAAACTCTTAATAAAATAGGTATAGAAGGGAAATTTCTCAACACAATCAGGGGCATCTATGCAAAACCAATAGCCAACATTATTCTTAATGGAGAGAAGCTGAAAACATTCCCCTTGAAAACAGGAAAAAGACATGGATGCCCTTTATCACCACTCCTGTTTAACATTGTGCTGGAAGTTCTAGCTAGAGCAGTAAGACAGGAAAGAAACAAAGGGCATCCAAACTGGTAATGAAGAAGTTAAACTGTCCCTGTTGGTGGATGATATGATACTATACATAGAAAACCCTAAAGACTTCACGAGAAATCTACTGGAACACGTAGAAAGACTCAGCAGAGTAGCAGGATACAAGATAAACATACAAAAATCAGTTGGATTCCTATACACCAATAAAGAAAATGATGAAAAGAAAATCAGGAAAACAATACCATTTATAATAGCCCCTAAAAAAATAAAATTCTTAGCAATACATCTAACCAGGGATGTAACAGACCTATACAAGGAAAACTACAAAACACTACTTCAAGAAACCCAAAGGGATCTACGTAAATGGAAAAACATAGCATGCTCATGGATAGGCAGACTCAACATTGTGAAAATGACAATTCTACCCAAAGCAATTTACAAATACAATGCAATCCCGATCCAAATACCAACAACATGCTTTAAAGAGATGGAAAAATTAATCATTAACTTTATACAGAAAGGGAAGAAGCCCCGAATAAGTAAAGCACTACTGAAGAAGAAGAATAAAGTTGGAGGACTCACACTACCTGACTTCAGAACCTACTATACAGCTACAGTAGTCAAAACAGCCTGGTACTGGTACAACGACAGATACATTGACCAATGGAACAGAATTGAGAACCCAGATGTAAATCCATCCACCTACGGTCACCTGATCTTCGACAAGGGCCCAAAGTCCATCAAATGGGGAAAAGACAGTCTTTTTAACAAATGGTGCTGGCAAAACTGGATATCCATCTGCAGAAAAATGAAACATGACCCATACCTCACACCATATACAAATACTAATTCAAAATGGATCGAAGACCTAAACATAAAACCAAAAACTATAAAGTTCATAGAAGAAAAAATAGGACCAAGGTTCCAGGCCCTAATACACGGCATTAACAGGATACAAACCGTAACCATCAACACACAAACCCCAGAAGATAAACTAGATAACAGGGATCTTCTAAAAACCAGACACCTATGCTCTTCAAAAGATTTCACCAAAAGAGTAAAAGGAGAACCTACTGACTGGGAAAAAAATTTTTGGACAGTACAAGTCCGACAAAGGTCTAATCTCCACAATCTACAAGAAAATCCAACACCTCTACAACAAAAAAGACAAACAATCCTATTAAAAAATAGGCAAAGGAAATGAACAGTTTACCAAAGAAGACATTCAAACGGCCAACAGACACATAAGGAAATGCTCATGATCACTAGCCATTAGAGAAATGCAAATTAAAACTTCAATGAGATACCATCTTACCCTGGCTTTACTGGCACGAATCAAAAACACTGGAAATAACAAATGTTGGAGGAGCTGCAGGGAGATCGGAACTCTTATGCACTGTTCGTGTGAATGCAAAATGACACAACCATTTTGGAAAATGATATGGCACTTCCTTAGAAAGCTAGAAATAGAAATACCATACGATCCAGCACTCTCACTTCTAGGAATATATCCTAGAGGAATAAGAGTCGTCACTCGAATAGACAGATGCACACCTATGTTCATGGCAGCATTGTTCACAATAGCAAAAAGATGGAAACATCCTATATGCCCATCAATAGATGTATGGATAAACAAACTATGGTACATACACACAGTGGAGTACTATGCAATGAGAAAGAACAATGATGAGTCTGTGAAGCATCTCATAACATGGATGAAACTGGAGGACATTATACTGAGTGAAATAAGTCAATCACAAAAGGACAAATATTGTATGAGTCCTCTATTATAAAAACCCATGAAAAAGTTCACACACAAAAAATAACAATCTTTGTTGGTTATGAGGGATCGGAGGGGTAGGGGGGAAATATTATATAGACAATAGATAAGTGATAACTTTGGTGAAGGGTGAGACAGTACACATACTGGGGTAGCCAGTACAACTTGTGCAAGGAAACGTCATGGAAGCTCCATGAACACATCCAAACTCCCTGAGGGACTGAACTGCTGGGTGGAGCGCTGGGGGGACCATGGTCTCGGGGAACATCTAACTCAATTGGCATAACACAGTTTATAAAGACAATGTTCTACATTCTACCTTGGTCAGTAGTGGCTCGGGTCTAAAAAGCCTGTGAGCAGCGATCTAAGATACTCCACTGGTCTCACCCCTTTGGGAGCAAGGGAGAATGAAGAGAACAGGATACAAGGAAAAGATTAGTCCGAAGGACTAGTGGAGCACATTTACCAAGGCCTCCACCAAACTGAGTCCAGTCCAGCTAGGTAGTGCCTGGCTAGCACCACTGACTGATTTGACCAGGATCTTAACAGAGGGTTATGGACAGAGCTGGCGAAGGATGTTGAATAAAACTCTAACACACACATGCACAAAGACCAGATTTACTTGCCTGACAGAGGCTGGAGAAACCCTGAGAGTATGGCCCCGGGACTCCCTTTCAACTCAGTGGTGAAGTCACTCCTGAGGTTCACTGTTCAGCTGGATATTAGATAGCCCCATAAAACAAAACAAGACTAATGAGGTACAGCAGTTCAGGGCCAAAAGGGGACAGGAAACCTGGTAATAGGGAACCTAAGACTGAGTAAGGACAGTGTTGACATGTAGTGGGGTTCTTAACCATTATCATAGGGTAATATGTGTACTAACTGTTTAATGAGAAACTATTTTGTTCTGTAAACCTTCATCTAAATTGAGAATAGCAGCACAACTGGAAGAACGTAACCGACTTCACTGAAGTGTACATGTAGAAATTTTTGAAATGGTGTATCTTTGACTATGTATATTGTCACCAAAAAAAA